>NC_090195.1:34734424-34794424 GCF_024679245.1 Pseudorasbora parva
TTCCTGCTATATGCTCTGTTCTCACGACTCTCGACTCACACACGTTATCGCGAGATTTGGCACGGAGATTGCGTCATTTCCCTTTAAATATGGCCGCGCGCTGTTAGTTTGTGTGTGTGTGGGAGTCGACGTGTTGAGCTGCTGCAGGTAGGCGTTTCACCTTGTAAATGTATTATATTAATTATTATACTGCCGGTTTTGAACTGTTATGCCTGCCAACCTTTTTAGATGCCTCCATTTTATGTTGAGACTGCTGTATTGAGTGACTTAATCATACGAGAACTGGTGAGTGTCATTGTTTGTATCATATAGTGTTAAAGAGCTAATGTTAGTACTCGTGTATGGTATGTAGATTCATTAGCCGGTGCTGGCGCTGGCTGTATCAATTTATTACTTAATCAGAATATATATTATGTGCTTAATTGTATTAATTTTATATAAATGATGCACTAATATTTAATGGCATTTATAGCAATATTGATGTTTGATTGTGAACTGGATCTGATTAATGCTGAGATGTGTTTTGGAATTATTGATGATATTGTCTATTTATAGAGTACTCTTGTTGACTGCTATATGCAGGATAAAATTGAATCATGTACATGATGATGATTATGATATAATGACATTATATAATTGTTATTTATTGTAATGCTTAATCAGTGTTACTCATGGCTTGGTCCTGTTTATACAGGCCAGGTTTCTTGTATGGATGGCGAGCTACTAGGCCCTGAACCGAAGATTGAGTGCAAGCATTTGCCGGTGTGGTAGGAGGCGCTGCAGCTGCTCCCCTTACACACCCCTTATGGTTCTTTGAACTGAATGAACTGATTGACCCATTGTGTGCATTGTGCAAGGACGGTTGCAGCTTTTAATCATTTGAATGATTGCGTATGACTTGAGAAAACAACACTTAGATTTGCTTATTAACAATTATGAACTCAATACTATCTTTGTGTACATGTAAATATTGAAACTGTCTGTCAGCTTATGTCACTATAATATACTACACTTTTGGGTATCGCAACCTCGTGTCTGTGTCTCATTGAACACGCCATTTTCCTTCCTGAGCTGAACTTAGTCTTTCTGATACTGGTCCACTATTTTCATCTACTATTGCAGTATTTATACGTGTTACATATACACCTGTGGCCATGAAGAGATTGAACTCCTGAACTCAGTGATTTGGAGGGTTGCAATATAGTACAGAGATGCTTTATGACCTGAAGTGCATTGTGTTTTTGTTTTTGTTTTTATGTAAAAATGTAGAAAGTTTTGTGTGATGAGGTTTAGGGTTAGTGTATAGGAGAGAATATAGAGTTTGTACAGTATAAAAACCATTATGTCTATGGAAAGTCCCCATAAAACATGAAAAGACAAAGTGTGTGTGTGTGTAGTTTAAATAGTACACATTTATAATATAATCGACCTCACAGTTATCAATCATAGCAGTATATCAGTATATAGCAGTATATAATGTCTGTCCTTAGGACCAAATGGTTTTATTCTGCTCATCAATGCTAGCCTCTTCTGAACCCATCACCCCGAGCTCTACGTACAAACAGACGCGTGAGCCAGAGACCTTGATAGAGTGCCCAGATCAATTTGAGATTGAGGGATACATTATGAGAAAAATGCTTACAGAATTTAACGACAAGATTATTTTAGATATTATCTAACACACTTGTCAAAATCCTGCCAACCCATAACTGAGTACTAAGAATTTTCTGGATTGTTCAACTTTAGCAGACGAAACACATTGGAAGCAGAAAGCTGCCATTTTTAGTGTTACCTATAAACAAAGCACAATCAACTCTGAATCAACATTTCTCTGCCCTTTAGATAGTTGTACTCCCAGAGCAACTTTTGCTTAGGTTGTCAAATTTTGTATAGGTTAGTTGAGGAAAGAACTGAATGTCTGAATGTAACCTCAAAGATCAAAACAAAGTGCAGAGTCTTTCATTAATTTATCATTCCATTACTTTCTTTTGCACCTCTTCATCTTATATAAGGTCTACAGAACCATCGATTTTTCCGCTACATGCTGTAGAGATTGTATCGATATCCTCGGGTCCAGAATCAAATCAAGTGTAAGTACTGCTCTTCAGGGGTGGTTAACAATGAAAAGGTCTCTTTATTAGAAATACCGTACCGGCCTAACCATGTTCAATCCCAGTCAGTGCGCTCTCATGACGGACCATGACCAACACTCGAACACTGATCAATACCAAACTCTCTCTCTCATCAGAAATAATCACAGTGTTCTTCCTTCTAGCTCCTCCACCCAATCTTGTTGATGGAATATCGAGGCCAGGATTACGGGATGATTGTCACATGGCTTTTATAATCACACGCAATGCCTCGTCAAATATGAGGAGACATTCCTTCCTTACATGGTGTGTAGTCAGAATTTCCAAGTTATACCAGGAATATGTGCCATTCAGATTTGAATTGAGATTTCATTTTTTACTGTAATTTTAATGCTTAAAAACTCCTTGAAGTTTTAAAGATTGTAGAGTCCTAAAGCCTGGACGTGAGTTATTTAAGTGAACCAATTCCATTGTCCTGAATTCATTGTTGGCTCATTAAATGTGCTTTTGAATATCCCCATCAAAATAATGTCTGTGGTGAACACAAGCCCAATATATTTTCACTCTCATTTTATATGACATAAAATACATCAGTAATAACCCCCTTGTGAAGTTAGTTTTCTTGTCTTGTAAAAGGCGGTTGTTAACAAGTCGTCTGGCACGTTAAATGTCATCAGACCAACCCCAACCTAACCCTTTTACAGCTTCAAACTACTCTATTCGAACTCTAGATTGTGCTTAGGGATGGTGGCACTAAAGTAATGCACCTGTGGTTTTTCTAAAGTTAGCCACTCAGCTTTTCACTCAGCTATCGCTTAATGCCATTGTGGAGAGAGACTCTATTCTTTCCGGTGAAATCACAAAACAACAAAATGCACCAAACGTGTCCCTGCTCTTAATATACAATCACTGATGAACATCTTTGATTTTAATAAAGAAGAAAAAAAAACTAATTTATAGGTCAAAAAGCCACCCACATAGCCCATAAACCAATCATTCGGCTGTCTTTGAGTTCACATGAACAACGGTTAATGTTACACGCCGGGCTACAGAAGCATACCATAATACCTCCGTTCAACTAGGCTTAGGACATCGATAGTCACACGGACATATCAACCAAGCCAGAACACATAATTGGGAATTATATGCGTATTATATGCTAGCCTGACGTGGTCATACTACACTCTAGTCAGAATATGAGTCTGATGCTCCATTGGGCTGTGATTATGGGGCGTGTTTCAACTGAACCAGGAAAGACATCAATTGGACAGACCGACAACCAATCAGAGCAACGTAACGACGTCAACAGAGTTCAACTGCACTGTGTTGCCAAGTCCGGGTTTTTTTCCCCGAGGGTTGTTTTCTATGTCCGCGGGTTGAAGCGACTATTATGTGATATATAGACCTATGAGTGCAAATTTTAGCAGCAACCTTGCCAAAATAACACATTTTACCCCCCAAACACTATCTTTTTTCGGAGAACCCCCCCGAGAATCTATTGTTTAGGGCTAGTAGTTGGCGGCTTTTGTTGTAAAAACTTGGCAACCCTGTCTGCACGCGTGCTGGAATAAACGATCTTTGCCGGTGTTGTAAAAAAATAAAAGAATTTAATGATACACAGAGTACTTACCCGACATGATCATCATTTCTGAGAGAAATAGTGAAGGTGATGCAGATACAAACAAGCTCTCCGTTTAGGATTCGAACAAATATAATCCAAGCCCCTTTGATTAATGGGTCACATAATGATGACGGCCGAGTTGCGTTTGCGTGCTTCTAGTAAACACAGAAGCTGGAGAACGGCGGTCTTTCGAATCAGCTTTGACCGCGACTCTGGAAGACTTGGAGTTAAGCTTTTCTCTGAGAAAAGAACAAAGAACGGCACTGAAGTCATTCTTAAGAAGGGAAGATGTGTTCAGAGTTCTGCCGACCGGATAAGGCAAAAGTTTAATCTTTCAACTAGCTCTGCTTTCAACTAGCTCTGCTTCACCTTCGTTGCTCTGGTTGGTGTAGCGCTATCCTATCGCGTGCAGAGGGAGTTTGAGAGACGACCGTTTATCCGCCCCTCGGATTGAGCCGTCAATGGTGATTTTCCAGACCAAACATCTTGATGTGGGTCTGGCGTGTCAGGCTATATTTTATCTATTTAAAGAGGTAAAAATCTAAGATAACGTCAGTAAATTATGGAGTGCCACAAGGCTCTGTGCTAGGCCCTCTGTAATTCTCAATATATATGCTACCAATTGATGATATTATAAGAAAACATGGAATTAGTTTCCACTGTTATGCTGGTGATACTCAGTTATGTATTTCATGCCGACCAGATGAAATCTCTAAATTATCCGAATTGACAGAGTGTGTTAAAGCTATAAAATACTGGATGACCTGTCATATTCTTATTAGCTTCAGATAATACTGAACGATTACTTATTGAACTAAAAACTTGTACTCATAATCTCTAAGAATACAATCTGCACATAGAAGGATCCACTGTCACTTCATCCTCTACTACAGTCAAAGGCCTGGGTGTTATATTAGACAACAACTTATCTTTTGAAAATCATATTTCATGTTAGAAAAGCAGGCTTCTTCCCCCTCAGAAACATCGCTAAGATATGAATAACATGTTATCTGTCTCAGAATCAGAAAAGTTAGTGCATGCATTCATGAACTCTAGACTAGATTATTGTAATGCATTACTAGATGGCTGTCCTGTATCCTCAATAAACAAGCTACAGTTAGTCCATAAGTGACTTCTTACTAGGTCAAAAAAAAAAAAAACACCAATCTTATCATCTCTACATGGTTACCAATCAAGTTCTGTATCAGTAATTATTGCTACTGACCTAAAAGGCCCTAAACGGTTTAGCTCATGTGTATTTTACTGATCTTCTATCACCTTACAATCCATCTCGCTCTTTAAGATCACTAAACTCTGGGCTTCTGGTAGTACCTAGGATATCTAGGTCCACAAAAGGAGGGAAAGTGTTTTCACATTTGGCTCCTAAACTCTGGAATAGCCTTCCTGACAATGTTCAGACTTTTTCACAGTTTAAATATATGATTTTTAGGAAAATATTATTAATGTCATTCCCTAAACCTTACTTTCAGTAAGCAACTCATACGAAATCGTCCAAAATTGAATTGGCAGGAGGGTATGTTAAAACAAAATGTGTTATTTTAGAGCAAACCTGCTCTTCCTTTTGGGGTGGCCAGCAAAATTACTCCATCCCTCCAGCGCAGTGCATATAGTTTCTGCAGGACAGATCCCACTTATTCTCGAACTACAGAACTTTTGCTCAAGCATTAGACAACAGAAAGCCTTTATCTTCTGAAGCTAGCAAGTAAAGCACCCCCACGTCCCACTTTGCATATGACAACCAGTCCCTATCTCTTGTTCACAAAATGTCCTCCAACCAATACGCCTATATAGGTCGTTGGTCTCTTCCTTGAAAAACGACCCATGGGAACATTTACTGAAGTTGGGTCCCTATCGACAGCAGGACACTTTTTCCCTTTTATCTGCTAACTATTTCAGGTTTTGCGTAGTAACAACGCCAACATGTGATCATGCGATCGTGAGTTTGATCAAAGGGAACACGTGCTCATGAAGTGTGTATGACTATAAATCACTGGATAGGTTTAGGGATGGGGTGGGTATAGTTGTAAATTAAAAATGTATAAATTTTTCTAAATGGAAATATGAAAAAAATGGTGGTAAAAAGTCCACACATTGCATTAAAATGAACACGCATTTTGACTGGTAACTACAGTCATTCGTCATTTTTGCAATATCTTCAAAATTCAGCTGCTAGAGTACTATCTGGTCAGGGCCAGGGACCATAACTCCGGTCATGGAGTCCCTGCACTGGCTACCTGTTAGGTATTGATTTTAAAATCCTTATGCTGGCCTAAAAATCTCTGCACAATCTGGCACCTGAGTATTTAACTGATTTAGTAATCCCGTACACACCACGTCGCAATCTGCGGTCCTCTCAGAGTGGTCTTTTGGTTGTCCCGAAGACACGGCTTCATACGTGGGGTGACGGAGCATTTGCTGTCTATGCTCCTGAGCTCTGGAATTCTCTCCCGGCCGATATCAGGGAAGTAAATTCATTAGTGACTTTTAAATCTCTTCTTAAAACATTTTATTTTCGGATTGCTTTTACATGAACTTGATTTTATGCGTTTATTTTCTTGTACTTACATTGTGTTTATTCATTTGCTGTTATGCTTGTCTGTAAAGTGCTTTGAGAAACCTGCTTTTAAAGACGCTATACAAAATAAATATATTATTATTATGTTTTTATTTATTTTCATACGGCAGGTTGCTTGTTCAACAGGGTCAACTTTTGCCTCACAAAACTCCTAATTAACAAATAAACTCCTAATTTACTGCTTATTAATAGTTAGTAAGGTAGTTTTTGTAGCATTTAAGTTTAGGTATTGGGTCGGATTAAGGGATGTAGAATAAGCTCATGCACAATAAGGCATTAATATGTGCTCTATAAGTACTAATAAACAGCCAAAATCCTAGTAATATGCATGCTAATAAGCAACTAGTTAATAATTAATAACTGAACTTTAAGTGTTATCAAAGGTACATATGAGTACTTTAAGAGTGCAAATTACTACCTTAAAGGTACATATTAGTAGCCTGCCTATTCGGTTTTGTACCTTAGGGTACCGCCCCAGTGACAGCATGTACCTTTTTCCTGACAGTATAGCAGTGAACCAACGATCATCCCATGTGACAGGCTTTGCAGTTTCAAGTTTTAGACATGGAGTGAAATAAACGTGATGTAAACTCTCCTCCCTTCACCACCCTTCCTCACGCCGAGCCCAGTATGGCATCTCCAGCCTCATGTGGAGCGTGGACTAATTGCGGCAGGCGAACACTTTAGGCCCATTAAAAGGTGTGAGACCCCCTCTTTGTCCCCCTGTTGGAACAGATGGCTTTGGCATCCTTCAGGATTCTGTTTAACTAATTGCCAGCACTCCGAGGACCCCGAAAGGGGTCCACAACACCGTCAAGTCTTCTCGGCACAAGCCAGGCGCCTGAGGGGGAAAGGTCAAGGCCAAGGCTGAAGCAGGAGGTGGTGAGGTAAATATAGGCGTGGTGCCTAGCCCCCCACGGTCCTCTCGGGATGGAGGGAGGAAGGAGGAGAGGATTGCTCCAGGAAACTGAGTGCTGTCAATGCAGGATCTGATTTACAGAGACATATTGTGATCAGTATGAGGTGACATCCAAGGCAGGGGAGGATCATTGAGTTCATATTGGATGTGTTCGACTTTGGCTGTGCCTGGATTTATCCAATCGGAGATGTGAAGTCAGATGCTTGCACTGTGCTTGCATCACAGATGAAGTGGGTTAGATGCAATATTTATCAAATACACAGATGTCTCAGAAGTTTTTGTGTAGAAACAGAAACAGCTTTGGGTTTTTACACTTTATGTCCAGACTTTGTTACGGTGTAATTACACAAGTGCTGAGTAATTAATACATGTACACTCTCTCTCAAAAAAAAAAAAAAAAAAAAAAAAGGTACTGTGAAAAAGTACATCTTTGTACCAGTACTTTAAGAGTGTGTATTAGTACCTTAAAGGTACACATCAGTACTTTAAGAGTGTGTATTAGTACCTTAAAGGTACACATCAGTACTTTAAGAGTGTGTATTAGTACCTTAAAGGTACATATCAGTACTTTAAGAGTGTGTGTTAGTACCTTAAAGGTACATATCAGTACTTTAAGAGTGTGTATAAGTACCTTAAAGGTGCATATCAGTACTTTAAGAGTGTGTATTAGTACCTTAAAGGTACATATCAGTACTTTAAGAGTGTGTATAAGTACCTTAAAGGTACATATCAGTACTTTAAGAGTGTGTATAAGTACCTTAAAGGTTCATATCAGTACTTTAAGAGTGTGTATTAGTACCTTAAAGGTACACATCAGTACTTAAAGAGTGTGTGTTAGTACCTTAAAGGTGCACATCAGTACTTAAAGAGTGTGTGTTAGTACCTTAAAGGTACATATCAGTACATTAAGAGTGTGTATTAGTACCTTAAAGGTACACATCAGTACTTTAAGAGTGTGTATTAGTACCTTAAAGGTACATATCAGTACTTTAAGAGTGTGTATTAGTACCTTAAAGGTACACATCAGTACTTTAAGAGTGTGTATTAGTACCTTAAAGGTACACATCAGTACTTTAAGAGTGTGTATTAGTACCTTAAAGGTACATATCAGTACTTTAAGAGTGTGTATAAGTACCTTAAAGGTTCATATCAGTACTTTAAGAGTGTGTATTAGTACCTTAAAGGTACACATCAGTACTTTAAGAGTGTGTATTAGTACCTTAAAGGTACATATCAGTACTTTAAGAGTGTGTATAAGTACCTTAAAGGTTCATATCAGTACTTTAAGAGTGTGTATTAGTACCTTAAAGGTACACATCAGTACTTAAAGAGTGTGTGTTAGTACCTTAAAGGTGCACATCAGTACTTAAAGAGTGTGTGTTAGTACCTTAAAGGTACATATCAGTACATTAAGAGTGTGTGTTAGTACCTTAAAGGTACATATCAGTACTTTAAGAGTGTGTGTTAGTACCTTAAAGGTACATATCAGTACTTTAAGAGTGTGTGTTAGTACCTTAAAGGTACACATCAGTACTTTAAGAGTGTGTATAAGTACCTTAAAGGTACATATCAGTACTTTAGGAGTGTGTGTTAGTACCTTAATGGTACATATCAGTACTTTAAGAGTGTGTATTAGTACCTTAAAGGTACATATCAGTACTTTAAGAGTGTGTGTTAGTACCTTAAAGGTACATATCAGTACTTTAGGAGTGTGTGTTAGTACCTTAATGGTACATATCAGTACTTTAAGAGTGTGTATTAGTACCTTAATGGTACATATCAGTACTTTAAGAGTGTGTATTAGTACCTTAAAGGTACATATCAGTACTTTAAGAGTGTGTGTTAGTACCTTAAAGGTACATATCAGTACTTTAGGAGTGTGTGTTAGTACCTTAATGGTACATATCAGTACTTTAAGAGTGTGTATTAGTACCTTAATGGTACATATCAGTACTTTAAGAGTGTGTATTAGTACCTTAAAGGTACATATCAGTACTTTAAGAGTGTGTATTAGTACCTTAATGGTACATATCAGTACTTTAAGAGTGTGTATTAGTACCTTAAAGGTACATATCAGTACTTTAGGAGTGTGTGTTAGTACCTTAATGGTACATATCAGTACTTTAAGAGTGTGTGTTAGTACCTTAATGGTACATATCAGTACTTTAAGAGTGTGTATTAGTACCTTAAAGGTACATATCAGTACTTTAAGAGTGTGTGTTAGTACCTTAATGGTACATATCAGTACTTTAAGAGTGTGTATTAGTACCTTAAAGGTACATATCAGTACTTTAGGAGTGTGTGTTAGTACCTTAATGGTACATATCAGTACTTTAAGAGTGTGTTAGTACCTTAATGGTACATATCAGTACTTTAAGAGTGTGTGTTAGTACCTTAATGGTACATATCAGTACTTTAAGAGTGTGTATTAGTACCTTAAAGGTACATATCAGTACTTTAAGAGTGTGTGTTAGTACCTTAAAGGTACATATCAGTACTTTAAGAGTGTGTGTTAGTACCTTAATGGTACATATCAGTACTTTAAGAGTGTGTTAGTACCTTAATGGTACATATCAGTACTTTAAGAGTGTGTATTAGTACCTTAAAGGTACATATCAGTACTTTAAGAGTGTGTATTAGTACCTTAATGGTACATATCAGTACTTTAAGAGTGTGTATTAGTACCTTAAAGGTACATATCAGTACTTTAGGAGTGTGTGTTAGTACCTTAATGGTACATATCAGTACTTTAAGAGTGTGTGTTAGTACCTTAATGGTACATATCAGTACTTTAAGAGTGTGTATTAGTACCTTAAAGGTACATATCAGTACTTTAAGAGTGTGTGTTAGTACCTTAATGGTACATATCAGTACTTTAAGAGTGTGTATTAGTACCTTAAAGGTACATATCAGTACTTTAGGAGTGTGTGTTAGTACCTTAATGGTACATATCAGTACTTTAAGAGTGTGTTAGTACCTTAATGGTACATATCAGTACTTTAAGAGTGTGTGTTAGTACCTTAATGGTACATATCAGTACTTTAAGAGTGTGTATTAGTACCTTAAAGGTACATATCAGTACTTTAAGAGTGTGTGTTAGTACCTTAATGGTCAATATTAGTATTTTTTCGGTTTTGTACCTTAGGGTACCGCTTCAGTGACAGCAATTTACTTTTTTTTCTGACAGTGTACTTAGGGTTAGGGGTTAAGGATTGGTTTAGGGTTACCAATGACTTATAATTATGGATCATTTACTGTTATTACTATAGTAAGTTAGTTAGTCACTTTATTGTGCACAAGTGCAAATTTGTCTTTGGCTTCACCACCAAAAAACACATTCAATATTATCACACAAATCACATAAAACAAGTAACACAATAACTCCTGACACTCAGATCCCAGCATTTATAATTCTAACAGCAGGGGCACGAATGACATTTGATACACCTTTTTCCTTGCGTGAGTTTGCCTAAAGTGGCTTTTTGATGGTAAAAGCTGAAATGTAATATTCAAGGGATTAGAACAATCTTCAATAATAACCTGTGCTTTTTGTTTGACTATGGTTTGATCAATTTCATCCAGTTGTATTTGTGGTTGTCCTACAATTGCACTAGCAATTTTAACTACTCTGCACAGTTTTTGCTTTTCTTTAACTGGCAATAGTCCATTCCACAGTCATATTAAAACATATAACACTCTCGACAAGAGTCTTATAAACCATCTCTAAAATATGTTGATTCACACCAAAATGTTGTAACCTCCTAAGAAGATATAATCTCTGCATTGCTTTTTTACTCAACATTTCCAGCAAATTTCAATTTATCAATAAATGTTCCTAAGTATTTAAAACGTCCAACCTTCTCTCCATCAAAGGTTTTAACCCTACAATAAAATCTACTTTATTTCTACCAATTATTTGGTTTCAATCATATTTATCGCCAATGAACTCCATTTACACACGTTTTGAAGCAAATGTATGTGACTATAATACAGCATATACTGCTACTACTGTTCCAGCTTTACTCAACCAATGCCATATCATCAGCGTATTTAAATAAGTTAAAATATGAATCCTTGATTTTAAATTCATTTGTATACAATGATAATAAGAGCATGTAAATTCTATAACAACTTCACCTTAAGTGTTATCCAGTCCTAATTCTTCATTAAAAACACAAGTCGAAATTGAAACATGCATTAATAATAATAATAACAAAAATATAATAACTGCATAAACCATTGAGTCCACTTAAACTCCGAGAACCCTGTACAGGGTCGGAAATGACATCTTCATGTAATTACTTTCCATTTTAAATGTCTGTGGAGGCGGTGCAAAATATGATGTCATATGTGGTACCATTTGAAAGCTTAGAGTCTACTTTCTGGAGATATGCATCACTTTGGCATTTGTTTTACACAAAGTAAGGTATTTACACTAAATTACTCTGATGTCATTTCAGCCTGGATTTGGCCGACCCAAATTGAAAAGCCTCCCATACACACATACAGTGGTTTAGGTTCAAAATGTTGGTGTCATTTTACAGGAAACCCTTTAAAGTTACATAAAACACTGATAAAAGTGATAAACATGTAAGTATATATTGTGTAAGCTGTTATAACTCCCCAAAAAATTAGGCGCTTTTTGATTTTTTTAATATAAATACATTTTTGAAAGTGTGTAACTCAGGCCCTGTGTGCTCTAGGACCCTGCAGGCAGTTTGGGCTGCTTCCAGCATGTATAATTAATTTAATGACACTGGGATATTGCATTTATATCACTGTATATGGTGGTGGGAGGGGGGGGGGTGGAGGGAGGTAGCAGGGTCGGGGGGAGGGGGAAGAAGGGGGAAAAAAGGGGGAAAAGGGGGGTCATCCCTTCAGACCCATTTGAGTAAATCTGGCATACAACATGACACAGACACACTTCTTTTTTCCACTATTTTCTGTAATTTAGTGGAAACAGCCCAAACTGTCTGCAGGGTCCTAGAGCACACAGGGCCTGAGATACACACTTTCAAAAATGAATTTATGGAGAGAAAAAAAAATCAAAAAGCGCCTACTTTTGGGGGGGGGGGGTTACAGCTTAAACAACATATACTTACATGTTTATCACTTTCAGCAGTGTTTTATGTAACTTTAAAGGGTTTCCTGTAAATTGACACCAAAATTTTGAACCTAGACCACTGTATGTGTGAATGGAAAGCTTTTCAATTTGGGTCGGCCAAATCCAGGTGGAAATCCAAAAAAAATGGCAAAAAGTGTAAGAGGTTAAAACGTTTTTATTTTATTTTTATAATTTATTTTTGTCTAAAGAAATATTTTTGTCGGCGATGTGAATGCTTTTTTCCAGTTTTTTTCATATTGTGCAAACATGGATTATTGAAGAAAAAAAAATCTAGGGGGAAAAAATCTTGGTTCCGTACATTAGTTGTTGATTGGATGTTGAGGTGTGGACGAGGCTGACAAAATGAAGGCGAGTTTGTGGACAATAGTGCAGGAGGACCAGAGAGGAGTCGTTTTCACTGGAAGTCTGATTATATTTGGATTAAAGTCCAAAAAATGGATGATTGATAATAAGCCACTAGGTAGATTGGGACTTGGTTATATCACATCTTTGGAGGCACAGAAGTTAATAAATGAGAGGGTTTAAGTGAGCAAACAATCAGCTGTCAGCATTTGCTTTTTAAGCAACCAGAAATATTAAAGGAATCTGCATGAACTATCTTGTTGGAACCCACTGTGTAAAATATCAGAGACTAGTCAAAAGATATCAGTATACTCTAAAAAATGCTGGGTTAAAAACAACCCATGGTGGGTGGAAAATGGACAAACCCAGCAATTGGGTTGTCTTAAGCGAACAGTTAACCCAACCGCTGGGTTAAAACAAACCAATTGCTGGGTTAGTCCATTTTCAACCCAACTTGGGTTGTTTTTAACCCAGCATTTTTTAGAGTGTATGCTTTCGGTGCTACATTTCAAACACCGTTTTAGTGTGTCTGCAGCAGGTACTTGTCAAGGCCTTGGGAAATCATTGTGGTTATATTACTGCAAAGGGAATGGTGTGTGGGATTTCTATATCACTGATTACAGTGCCATTTAGAATCAACATCCCATAATAATGCCACTTCTGCAGATCAATGTTGATTAAAGATATCAATGTCTATTAAATGCAACTCACATACGCCCACACATACATTAATATAAAACTGGATGTGGTTGCATAACGCATTCAGAAATGGACCTCTGGAGAGAGAAAGCTAATTGAAACCCAAAACTGTATGTTGGAGAGACAGAGGTTGAGTGTGTGTTTGCAAATGTGTCCGTTTGTAGCTGGGTGGCTTCGGGGGCACCAAATGCAGGGATTTATTCCTTGCCTAATGAATGTGACATTTAGCTGATATTTGCATGCCATGTGCTGTTGCTTTTCGCATGCAAAACGCTAAGCTTAGATTAAATAAGTCTTGGCAATTACATACAATGATCCATGCATTTGTTTAGTGCGAGTCGCCCGCACTGGTCTGGATGCTTGTCCCAGGCAACGTAATGTCAGAGAGCTCATTAGCCACTACAAACTGACCTGCGGAACAAGAAAACTCAGAGCTGCACTCTAAAAAATGCTGGGTTAAAAACAACCCAAGTTGGGTTAAAAATCGACATACCTAGAAATTAGGTTGTTTGAACCCACTGAATGGGCTTATTTAAATCAACACAATTTCTGGGTTTGTCCATTTTCAACCCAATGTGGGTTGTTTTTAACCCAGCGAACCCATGATTTTGTAGAAGGTGAATTTAATATCCATCCTCTGCAGATCCCAGAGTGATGTGATTTTGTTCAAGTGTCTATAACCTTGAAAACAGGATGCAGGTTGCCACGGTGACCCTCTGTCACATTCTATTGGCTCGCTGCTCATCACTCGTGTGATGAGGGAAGATTACAGTTAACAAATTTACCCGGTAACCGGGCGGATTTGCTCAGAGGACACATGATGAGATTGTGGGGCTGTCTGGGGTGTCGACTCGTGCCGGATCGGATCAGATTCTGGGAGCAATGGCATTACTTGTCTAATGGATATGTCACGGTCGCCGTTTGACTGGCAGGCTGCTGAATAACACACGTCTACTGGCTTCATTTAAGACGTGTTTAACTGTGTAACAATGTTAGCCTGCCAACCTGAGGTCCGAACTGTCGGTTAATGTTAAACGACAAGGGGAAGAGTATGAAACCGAACAGAAGAGAATACCTTTTTCATGCAGGATGACAAGAAAGGTGTGGCTTTTGATTAGAAAATGAAACACACTGCAAAAAATGCTTTTCTTACTTAGTATTTTTGTCTTGTTTCTAGTCCAAACATCTAAAAATTCTTAAAATAAGAAGTATTTACTAGACAAGCAAAAGTAATTGTCTTGTTTGGCGAAAAAATAACTCAAACTGAAGAGAGTATTTGCTTAAAATAAGCTAATAATCTGCCAATGGGGTAAGAAAAATAATCTTAAAAAAAAAAAATTTCCTTACCCCGCTGGCAGATTGCTTTGCTTATTTAAAGCAAAAACTCTCTTCTTGTCTAAACTAGACTTCTTGTCTAATAAATGTTTCTTAATGTAAGATTTTTTAGAAATTTTGACTAGAAACAAGACAAAAATATACTAAGTAAGAAAAGCATTTTTTTGCAGTGAACAATAGTGGGTGGCATGTCTCGTTCCGTTGGTTAAAGTGTTATTATGCTATTTTAAATGTGCCTGATTTTATTCTGGAGTCTTCTAGAATAGTTTTACAGGCCTCAAAGCCCAAAACACACTAACTTTATAACTATAATACACACTGCAGCATCAGTTTTTTTCTCTCAGAGTCTGAAACAGTTTGATCAGAGCCATATAGAGAGAGAGAGTTGCGACAACTCCATCGACTCCAATGGAACTTTTTTTTTTACAGCAATGGCGGCTCGTGGAGACTCTCAATAGTTCCCGGAAGTAGCAGCTGCACCATTGAATTACAGCTGAACAGACCGTTCGTGATGCACTTTTAAAAGGTAAGACGTTTAAGTGGAGTACCATTACGTTTGATGGAGTATTTCTGTGTCAAAAATACTCCTTCCGGTTTCTCACAAGTTTCGGAGAGTTTTTTTCGAGTATGGGTCGGCTTGATGTTAATAGAGCGGAAGGTCCCGGTAGGGTGCGCGCACGCGTGACTAGCGCGAGAGAGGAAATGCACGGCCGTAAACACTCGCTCAGCTGCAGATCCAGTCGATCCAGGGGTCGCGCTCCACTTTATTCCTATGGGTGACGTCGAGCGACTTCAACGCTTCAGCACAGCATTCGGGGAAGGCAGCGCTGCATTTGAACCGATTTGAACGCAGAAATGACGGGAAGCTTCACAGCATCGCTTCAGTCGCGTTGCAAAAGTGGATCTCCACCGTTCACTGCTGTCAGGACTTCACCAAATCATACCAAAGAAGTGTGTTTTTGACGGAGCGGTCCCAGCGATAAAGGTTCGGTCCTGCTTTGGAAGCAGCCGGTGAGTAAAACTGCTTCAAATGTCTGTGCTGTCGGCTATCGTCGCGTGAGTAAACATCAGTAAACGACACGATCGCGTGCTTCGTCATTCAAATGCGCTTACGGACTCCATTGTTGTTCTCTGTATAACGTTACACTAGTCTGACGTGCAAAACCGTTTTGCTTGCTACTGCTAAGGTTTAGTCGCATACAATAGTCCATAAACTGAATCATGTCCTCATAAACACACACAAATGTTGACAGGCCCCTAAATACAGTCCATACCACAGAGACGGACGTCCTGCTGTTGCTGTTTCTCCTGTTCAATTTATTTCAGCCTCAGATTTGATTCTGGATCATTATCTGTATTAGCTGAGATCGATTGCCATGGGCTTCTCCACGCTTGAGGACGTCACCGCTCGTCATTCTTTAGCTCCGCCCACACGATACGCCTCCAGCCGCTCGTTTTTTTCCGGAAAGACTCGGTACAGCCCATATTTCTTTTATAAATATAATAAAACTAAAGACTTTTCGGAGATATGAAGGATGCAATACTACTCTATAGGTACTCAAGATTGACATGAGATTGACTGAAACTGAGTGTTTTACCCCCCCTTTAATTACCAAAAAATCGCAGTTCTGTCACTGTGACTAACCATTTGAAGTGCCCGCCAAAGCACTTCCTGGAACTATTCGAGGTCTACATGAATCACGTCACTATCAAGCGTTTTGACCTTCCGTTGTTGCGACTCTCTTTCTCTCTGGCTCTGGGTTTGATCAAGGATTCAATCTCTCCAAACCTCTTTTAGAGAGCCTGCTCTGCTCTGATTGGCCATTTTGGCCCAGTCTGTTGTGATTGGTTCGTGCAGGAAGTGAGACTAGAATTAGTGACTTGTTTCAGAAAGTTCAGAATCATTTCTTTTTCTTTTAGTACAAAATAACTCCATTTATCTGCACTTTGCCCTTTAAAATCGTGCAGACATTACATTCACAAACAGCTGCTTTACACACTACTTGAAAGGTAGTATCTGAAAAAGCACAAAAGAGGGGCACTTTAATTATTTTTCACATGCATAAATAAACAAAATAAAACCCAATGCAGCTGCTGAGCTGGCTGCCATCCTGACATTTGGACCCTATTAAGGTGCTAATGCCCATGGCTGTGTTACTTTCACTCTTTCTGCTAAGATCACACTCATTAATGGAAAGGTCTGGCATGACAGTTGTAGCCAGCCAGACTGCAAGCAATCACGCTAATAGGATTTCAGAACAATGTTTCACTTTCTGTGCGTAATTAAATGTGAAGCAAAAAACATTCTGTCGAGACCTCAGGGACACATTATTGTTTGTGTTCAGCTTAACTGAAGAAATATTACTCCTCATAGGAAGACAAATTATTATAACTTACTTACACTCTAAGAAAAGTCTGTAAAAACTGCACAATTTACTGTGTTAATATAAAGGAATGCTCCGTCTTTTCCCCACAGGTGTTTTACCCATATGTTGAATAATGTTTTGTGTTTTAGGCTTAAAGGAAATTATAATGGCGGGGAAGAAAATATGAGCAACAGGTTTATCAGCAAAGTTTTGATCATGTTTATTATTAAGAGGCCTTAAAAGTTTATTTTTCTACTGTAAAACAATTGTAACACCAATTATATACTAAGACAGCTTTTCACAGTGTGTGTGTGTGTGTGTGTGTGTGTGTGTGTGTGTGTGTGTGTGTGTGTGTGTGTGTGTGTGTGAGAGAGAGAGAGAGAGAGAGAGAGAGAGAGAGAGAGAAAGAATGAGAGAGAGGGAGTACTGTGTGTGTGTGTGTGTGTGTGTGCGTGTGTGTGTGTGTGTGTGTGTGTGTGTGTGCGTGCGTGCGTGTGTGTGTGTGTGTGTGTGTGAGAGAGAGAGAGAGAGAGAGAGAGAGAGAGAGTGGGAGAGTGTGTATGTGCGTGCAAGTGTGTGTGTGTGTGTGTGTGTGTGTATGCCTGCGAGTGTGCGAGTGCAAGGGCGTGTGTGAGTCTGTGTGTGTTTGTGTGTGTGTGTGTGTGTGTGTGTGTGCCTGCGTGCATGCGTGCGTGTGCCTGCGAGTGTGTGAGTGCAAGTGTGTGTGTGTCTGCGAGAGTGCAAATGCGAGTGCAAGTGCGCGCGTGTGTGTGTGTGTGTGTGTGTGTGCGTGTGTGTGTGTGTGTGTGCGTGTGTGTGTGTGTGTGTGTGTGTGTGTGTGTGTGTGCCTGCGAGTGTGTGAGTGCAAGTGTGTGTGTGTGTGTGTGTGTCCTCGTCCTCCGGGTGCTGTGCATTGAGTCTTAAAGTGTCTCTAATTATCCCTGACCTTCTGGGACGTTCTCCACTTTCAATCCTCACCCCTGTGGCTTCTTTCAAAATGTCCTCTTTCTTTCTTTTCCTCTCTCTCCTCTTCCTCCTGTTTGTCCCTCATCCGTAAAAATAACCCTCCAATCCCAGGCATCCATTAATTGGAACCATTTTTGGGAGACAAAAGAAATGGGATTTAGGTAAGACCCTCCCTCCCAAGGTCAAGGCAGGACGTGGGCAGAAAAACACCTGGCTGTTTGGGTGAAAAGTGCTTTTTAATAACACGACTGCTAGTAAATCGTTTGCTACTGAATCAAAATCCATCATTAACAGCCACTCAATGCAAATTAATGTAATTACACTTTCAAAAGATTCCAGATTTTGTATGTTTCCCCACTAGTTTTTCAGTCAAACATCAAAAGCTTTTGGGTTCAGTAGTAAATAAATCAAGAATTGAATGAAAGAAGAAGTGTGATCACATTCAAAGCACCCAAAGCAGATGCTCTCCCGAAGACCCCCGAACGGCTCGACAGACTAAACATTAGCTTCAAGTGCTATAAACAAACAGTGCTATTGTGTCTACATTTACCCTTTGCCCCTTGTGCGGGGTTCAAAAGTTCACAAAGTCAAATAGTCAGAATAGTGAGTTATCCACACACAGCAGAACTACAGGCAAACATTTCCACCGAGGAATGTGTGCTTCTGAACTAACTTGGTAATAGTTGCGGGTTAGATTAATCTTTCAAACATAAGGCTTAAAGGGTTAGTTCACCCAAAAATGAAATTGATGTCATTAACTCCTCTCCCTAATGTCATTCCACACCCGTAAGACCTTCGTTCATCATCGGAACACAGTTTAAGATATTTTATATTTAGTCCCAGAGCATAATGCCAATGTCACGTGATTTCAGCCGTTTGGCGCTTCAGAACTGAATCACATGACATTGGCGACCCGAATCATTGATCGATTCACTGATTCATTAACCGTTTGATTCTTTTTGGGGGCACATGGCGAAGAAGACAATGCTGAATAAAATCGCAGTTTTTGATATTTTTGGACCAAAATCTATTTTCGATGCTTCAAGAGACTCTAATTAACCCACTGATGTCTCATATGGACTACTTTGATGATGCTTTTATTCCCTTTCTGGACATGGACAGTAAAGTGTGCATTGACTGCATTATGCTCTGGGACTAAATATAAAATATCTTAAACTGTTTTCCGATGATGAACGGAGGTCTTACGGGTGAGGAACGACATTAGGGAGAGGAGTTAATGACATCAATTTAATTTTTGGGTGAACTAACCCTTTAAAGTCCATTTTCAAATCAGTCCTAACAATACCTATGCGAATGGGGAACATTCAGGCGAGGTTCTTTTAACGTTATGAATTATGAACATTATGAACAAACACTCTTCCAGTAATGTTAAAGGGTTGGTTCACCCAAAAATGTAAATTCTGTCATTAATTACTAACCCTAATGTCATTCGACACCCGTCAAACCTTCGTTCATCTTCAGACACAGATGAAGATATTAGTGTTGAAATCCGATGGCTCAGAAAGGCCTTCATTGACACCAATGTCATTTCCTCTCTCAAGACCCATAAAGGCACTAAAGACATCGTTACAAAGCCCATCTCACTACAGCGGCTCTACAATCATTTTATGAAGACATGAGAAGAGTTTTTGTGCGCAAAAAACAAAGCAAAATAATGACTTATAAAGTCATGGGCGATTTCAAAACAAAGCTTTGAACCGTTATGAATCAGTGAATTGATTCATGATTCGGATATGATATGGATCATGAATCGATACACTGATTCATAACGGTCCGAATCTTATTTTAGGTGAACTAACCCTTTAATAGGACGTTATCTGGTCTTTAATAATGTTATCAAATATTAGCATAAAACAACCCGTTCTCACTCCCAAGGTGTCAAAATCTGAAGCATGGTCAAGTGCCGTCCGCGTCACAATGAAGACGCTAAAGGTGCCTCAAGGCGTTGTTTTTCGACACGCTGGGTGCTCCATTCATTTCAATGAGAAACCTTTGGCGTCATACACAGACGCACTGGGTATGGGAATATTATCGTCATGGTGAAATGTATTGGTTTATAATTTTGCCGTTATGACATGTTGGAGTGTGTTTTTCAATGTAATCAGCAAGCATAATTTTATTTACATTTATTTTATTACGCTATTTAGACACGTTTTAACATGTACCCCAACCCCACCCCATCCCTAAACCTACCCATTTGTCTGAACATGATATAAAACACGGATATAACATACGACTGCATCCACGAGTTATTCAAAAAGTTAAATAATCCAAGTTTTCCGCGGCCAAACGATTGATATGTATGAAGAAAATCCCCAAAAGCGATCAGCGTCTCCATCCGCCGAAGATCATGAACAAACACATCAAATTTCAAATATTGGTGCCCGTTACGTCAGATTTCACAGTGAAATGTCATTGGCTCTCGTGTGTCTTATGACCGATTGCGTCATTACGTCAGCATTGATTGTGAAATGTCATTGGCTCTCGTGTGTCTTGTGACCGATTGCGCCATTACGTCAGCATTGATTGTGAAATGTCATTGGCTCTCGTGTGTCTTATGACCGATTGCGTCATTACGTCAGCATTGATTGTGAAATGTCATTGGCTCTCGTGTGTCTTGTGACCGATTGCGTCATTACGTCAGCATTGATTGTAAAATGTCATTGGCTCTCGTGTGTCTTGTGACTGATTGCGTCATGTTTGAGAGTCTTTTGAATTATTTGAATGAGATATGAATGAGTTCGTTCACGGGGCAGCGGGATCATCATTTCAGCGATTAAAACATCAAGATCAACTCAGTTCTTCACATGAAGATATCGTATGACTTCAGAAGACGGGGAATGCAACATGAGTTAATAGTTCTATACTGTTTGGGTCCGTTGCAATAAATACTTGTGACTGTACATTTATTTGCCTGTTATGTGTTTTATATTGTTTAGATGTGGGTAGGTTTAGGGTAGGAGTTGGGTTAGTTGCTCCAAAATATAAAAGTAGCCTTTAAATATTAATAAAATCATGTCTGCTTTTACAAACGCAAAGAATTAAATGCGTCTGTTTATGACGCCAAAGGTTTCTCATTGTAATGAATGGAGCACCCAGCGTGTCGAAAAATGGCACCTAGGAGCACCTTTAGCGTCTTAATTGTGACGCGGACGGCACTTGACCATGCTTCGGATTTTGACGCCTTGGGAGTGAGAACGGGTTGCATAAAATATATTTATTTATGCATCATTCATGGAACATTTTAGTTGGTCTAATGCTTTTTAAACGTTAGCAAATACCAATATTCAAAAGTAACAATCCCATAATACTTGCAAAATTATAAAATAGGGAAAACATTTGGGAACGCAATCATGTGAGCAGCTTATGGAGGGAATTAAACTCATTCCTTGTAATGACTGACTGACTCAGGCGTTTCAGAACCAACATTTGAGATGTTGCGATGCCATTGGTCCGCTGGTTAGACCTTTTATCCAATTAGATAACCTGCTGAGGCAAAGTCTCCGCCATAGTTTATGCGCATCGTCCTATTATCGAATAAAAAAATGATCCAACAAAAAATCTCTCATTTATGCGCATTGGCATTTCCATCCAGAATTTTTAAAACTGATATCCCAAAATGTGCATTAAAAAGGGTGGATTGAAACTGTTTTGGTCATCACTTGCTCCTTTTTTACCTCAATACTCCGTAAAGGGATAGTTGTTTATTTAGTCGTTTTTGTAGTCTTTACAATTGAAGTCAATGACCTGCATTTTTCTAAATCTTTTCTTTTTTTTCAGCAGAAGACAGAAAGTCAAAAGGTTTGGAATGAAATACATAAAGATGAACGGATGAACTATTCCTTTAAATGAGTTCTCAGAAATTGAATTGAAGTATAATAGAAGACACTGTATTTTTGACAAAAGCACCATTTTCAGTGGTGCACATACCTAAAATTTCATGTGCATAATATTAGCGATTACCCTATATACTATTCTAATATCTTCCTGCTGATTGGTTGTTTTTTTTTAACATCAGTTGGGACGCCACTAGTACTTGAACCACAAATGGTTTATATTACCCAGAAATAAATGTCTAATTTCATGATAACAGTTCACCAATATAAATAAATAAAGACATTTGGACGGGACTGAAATCACATCTGTCAAACCTCCTCAGGAAAAAAATAAGTGTTATACAGGTAAGACTATAAAAAAAGTAATGTGAATAATAATATGGACCTCTAAACTGATGTTTTCTGAGAACCGTATCCCGTTATGAATGCAGCCAGCAATCCATTAAACACAATTCATAGGAAAATAAGTATCAAATGAGAAAAATACAAACAGACTGCAAATTGCTCAACACAGATGCCATTTTCTGATGTCCTTGCCTATGTGAAATTACATTTGAGGGCACATGAAGGCAGATGCCCTGTTGAAGATAATAGTCATAACTACAAATGTTCGAATCCAAAAACAGAGAGGAGAAAATTCATAATGGCATTGCCATGGAGACTGTAATTATCATGGTCTGTCTCCACAGATGTGAGGAGAGCGAATGAGTGAGGGCGTAGCGGCGGTGAATATAGTAGCCCTCGCTGCCAGTAAACAAGCCTTTCCACGCAGCCAGCATCCCGCTGTAAACTACACTATCTTTCTCGCTGGGTCGCCATGGAAACCAGGAAGGAGCAGAATGCTGCCTAAAGTGTGACGGCACGGCGGCTAGATGGACGGGTCAGGGAGTCAGGTGAACTCAACATCCCAAAACAAACAGAAAAAATCCCATGCTAACTGTGCAGTCAAAAGTCTGAACTATTACTATTTGTTATGTTTTTAAAGAAGCCTCTTAGGCCGGAGACACACTGCAAGCGTGGCGTGAGCGTGGCGCTTCTGTTGCGTGTTTTATAATTTAAAACCCTTATGATGATCATGTTAGTTGATCTATAATGCGCGATTGCCGCTGCTATGTTAGTTTGCGCCTCAGAGAATCGGATCTGTCGGATTTACTTCAGGTAAATTCATCCTCGTCTCATGAAACACATGAAAGTAAGTGACCAGTGAACTGGGAGAAGAATAGAGTAAACTATATAGTAACTTATATAATGTGTATCTGATATGAATAAAACACACAGTCAAATTATAACTGTCTGAAAGGATTGTTATTGCCAACCCGTTCTCACTCCCACGCATGGTCATGTGCCGTCCGCCTCACCAGTGTTGGGTAAGTTACTCTAAAAAAGTAATTAATTACTAGTTACTAATTACATCTTCAATAGTGTAATTAGATTACTGTACAAATTACTCTCTCCAAAAAGTATTTAATTACTTATTACTAATTACTTTTAATTACTTTCTAAATCAACCCTCGAGTTAAGCAATTCAAGGTTAGACATGAAACAGCTCTTAATTCATTCAAATACATAAAATAAAACTACAAAAAATTACTCTTATTAACTGACCAAAGTATTACAAATGTGAGAAGGATACAAAAACATGCATTTTAAAGTTAGACTTTAAATGTTGAGAGCCAATGACATTTCACTATTAAACCTCATGTAACGGGCGGCAATATTTGAAATTTGATGTGTTTGTTCATGATCTTCGGCGGATGGAGACGCTGATCGCTTTTGGGGATTTTCTTCATACATATCAATCGTTTGGCCGTGGAAAACTTGGATTATTTAACTTTTTGAATAACTCGTGGATGCAGTCGTATGTTATATCCGTGTTTTATATCATGTTCACACAAATGGGTAGGTTTAGGGATGGGGTGGGGTTGGGGTACATGTTAAAACTTGTCTAAATAGCGTAAATAAAATAAATTTAAATGAAATAATGCTTGCTGATTTAATTGAGAAGCACACTCCAACATGTCATAACGGCAAAATGTAAACCAATAAATAATTTCAGTAAGTAAATCAAAAAATACATTTCACCATGACGATAATATTCCCATACCCAGTGCGTCTGTGTATGACGCCAAAGGTTTCTCATTGTAATGAATGGAGCACCCAGCATGTCGAAAAATGACACCTAGGAGCACCTTTAGCGTCTTTATTGTGGCGCGGGCGGCACTTGACCATGCTTCAGATTTTGACGCCTTGGGAGTGAGAACGGGTTGTTATTGCCACTTCCATAAACATCAGCCGGCCAAAGCGCAAAAGTATGTTTGAACTTAAGTGGGCGGCACCGAAAAGAGGAACCGAAATCTGCGTTCATCAGGTCTCTGTGCAGTTTAGAAACGGATGAGAGCACACTGTAAAAAATGATATGTTCAGTAAGTTATGACAACATGTTTTTACATTGTTTTAACTCATCAAAATAAGTGAAGAAATGTTCAACTTTTTTATTAGCTATACAAGATGTAACTTCTTATTTTTTTAAAGTCAGTTTAACATCATTTAAGTTGGAAAAACTTCAAAATGTGCTTTTTTTACGGTGTATGAGGGTGGGAGAAGATACCTCCGTACTGAAGTCCATCAGCCAGGCTCTCACGAGCGATCGCAGCAGATTTAGCTGCATAATCCATCCTGGGTTGGTCGATCTGTCACGATGATGAAAAAGGATGAAGACGAAGGTACACAGGATCCAATATGAAGTTACGACTTTTCTGGTCTCAGGTGCAATCACAGTTTTGCGAAAGCTCATCTTCATCTGTTTCAATTTCATTTCAGACTTACACCCTACTTGAGTGTACCGCCATATCTTAAAGAGTACATAATATCTCTGAACATAAGTCTCGGCAGACAGGTAATTTCTCATAAACTATGATTGCATTGACACATATCAGTTTGTCAAAGCCACAGGCGGAGGAATATTCCTGTCAGCCGGTGCCGTTGTGTCAGGAGACGGCTGATGGCTGGGCTTTTTTTAATTGACAGGTTGAAAGCTGTGGTCCTGGTGTCCTTAATCACTCCACCGGCATTAATTAGCCATTTCTCCTCTCTACCAATTAAGCATGCATAAAATAAAATTCAAATAAATCCTCCAGTCTGGGCCCCATATGTCTGCTGTACTCACAAAGCCCAAATACAGTTCTTGTTTTCGCTCTTTTCACCAATTAAGAACTGATCAAAGTATTGCTTGATTTGACAGAATCAGATCTGGCAGGGAAAATAGCAACTCTGCTGTATAATTTATTTCCACACAATAAATAAATTTATAACAAGATTAATAAGTAAATGAGCAGAACTCAGTTTGATGGCGCCTTCAAAAGAATAATAATAAAAATAAATAAATAAACGGGGGGAAATGTGTGCATATTTAACAAGACAAATGCAATGCAAATTAAAAAATGTGTCAACTTTGACATGCAACTTCACTCTAAAAAATGCTGGGTTCAAAACAATGCAAGATGGGTTGAAAATGGACAAACTCAGAAATTGGGTTGTTTGAACCCAGTGAATGGACCCATTTGAACAACCTAATTTCTGGGTTTGTCCTTTTTCAACCCAACTTGGGTTGTTTTGAACCCAGCATTTTTTTAGAGTGTTGTTTCTCACATTTTTGGACAGGATCTTTTGACATGGTCCAGCAACCATACACACTTTAAAAAATGCTGGGTTAAAAACAACCCAATTTAGGTTATTTTGGCAACCCAACGCTGGGTCAAAAAGGGACATACCCAACGCTGGGTTGTTTTAACCCTACTAGTTGGGTTAAATGTATGACCCAGCACACTGGGTTGGCATTTTAACCCAATTATGGGTTAAAAATTACTACACAGTTCACTCTATAAAATGCTGGGTTATTTTTTTAACCCAACCGCTGGGTTGAGACTGTTGGGTCATTTTATTGGGTTATTTTCTCAGTGTTGGGTTGTTTTTTTGTGTAACCCAATTGTTGGGTTACTGGTTGGACTGACAGAAGTCACCCCTCCCCCATCATCTTTGTGGACATTTTGAATCACCTCAGGACTCGTTAATGGAGGTAACGTTAATGTATCGTTTTTCAGCGAGGACAGCACTCGGAGAAAAAAAGAAAACACAAAAAAGGTATGTTGTAGAGTATTTAATCTAGAAAAGCATTAGGCTACTGTACCCCAGACGAATGCAAAAGTATGCAAAACAGGGCGATTCACACGACACAACAGTCTTAAAAGGTAACCCCTCGTTCGTTGGATTGTTAGGCATATACTTTGTTATACAGCTTTTTCCTGCCTTTTGAATAATTAAAATGTCTCTTTTGGCCAACACTTCACCTAAAATATGTGACTTATTATGTGAGTCATTTAGTTCGCTAACGTTATGTGTCTTTATATTGTTTTTTTAAGGTCGATACGCGAGCGTCATTTGCTTTATGATACGAAACTCGCGTCAGGCGAGCATAAATCGTGCTTTTTGTTTATAGTCTTACTTAAGACCTGTTGGACGAGCTACTTCAGAGTAATGTTATTTTAGACGAGTGAGTTAAGTTACCTATAACGTTAGTTAACGTATGTAAAATATAATATCTGTAAACAGAAAGAAGTAGCGCCGGTGCGAATCTAGTTATTTCAACATTCAATCAATTTTGTCTTTAGTGATTTTGCCTTCAAACAAATAGCAACGTTTTAGCAGCGATTTTGTCCCACCCCTAATTTTGTATATAATGCTGCATTGTGTTGTGAGTTGTATGTTTTTAACATTCTTCTGTTTTTAACAGGTTGGGACCAACATAGTTGAATACTTGAAGGAGGCTGGGCTCACTAAACCCTTCCCCTTTGTCCTTGGTCTTGGAGATGACAGTCAGTGCCATCAGGTCTTTGTCATTGTTGGCAAACAGGCACTACAGCAAAACACTCTCCTTGGTGCTGTGTGCAGTATATATATATATATATATATATATATATATATATATATATATATATATATATATATATATATATATATATATATATATATATTTCTAAACAAATTGGATTGTTCATTGAGCATGAAAATATTGCTTTTTATACATTTGGATGTTCTTTCTTATTAATAAATACTCTCCTTTTGACAATTGATGTTTCCTCTGGTAATTCTCTGCACTTATTATTTTCAAAAATATTTCAGGTTTTTTTTTCACCAGCAATGTAGCCTAGTAATTTTTAATCAATAGTTTAGTTAAATAAAACAACCCAGCATGTTGGGTCAAAGATTTAACCCAACCAGTTGGGTTAAAATAACCCACCGCTGGGTTAGTCCATATTTGACCCAGCGTTGGGTTGCCAATATAACCCAAATTGGGTTGTTTTAACCTAGCATTTTTTTAGAGTGTTGGGTTAAATGTAACCCAAAATGGGTTGAAAATTTTAGTAATTAAAATGACTAAAATAGCATCTACAGCAATACAGACTTCAGTAATCAAAATATGAAAATGTATTTTTGATTCATCAAGTAAAATTGTCCATTTGTAAATACATTTTTTTTTCCCTTTCAATCACTCCCCATTGACAAATTTCTCTCTAAAAACCCTCAACAACTGGTAATGACTTCAGTCATCCAGACAATCACAGTTGTTTTTACCGGGAAATAGGCTATATATAACACGTAGACAGCATGTAGACAAACACACGGAGCTTGAAAGTTAAAACATTGAAATCTTGCCAACAGTGCATTCAGTATCTGCCATAAAATCCTCGAGTGTCTCCCTGGAGCCGTTCGTAACGGATTCAACATGTTTCAAAATTCTCTGTTGAATGGTGAACTCGCACCCACATATAAACACAGTGTTAAATGTAGACGCTTGCACACGTCTGTCTCAGATCAAGAGCAGGGAAGCACACACTTAACCTCCGAATGTAGATGCGCTGCCATCTTTTGTTTATCTGTATGCAGATGAAAGGAAAGACCTCTGAAGGACCTTTAAGACGCAATTGAGCTCCTCCAGGTTACCTTTAATCAAACGCGCCAAAGCGAGACGACTGAAGTTCACGCTCAGCCTCATGCTTCTCTGCTTTCTGAATCCTTCATCTGTAAATAAGTTATTTATGGACGACTCAGGCACAGCAAAGTACGATTGTTATGTCTGTCAGTCAAATGATGCAAGCGACAGTCTATCGCAGGCCTTTTCCTTTGTGTGCAATGAATTCACAGACCTGAAACGCCT
Organism: Pseudorasbora parva; assembly: GCF_024679245.1. Taxonomy (NCBI): domain Eukaryota; kingdom Metazoa; phylum Chordata; class Actinopteri; order Cypriniformes; family Gobionidae; genus Pseudorasbora; species Pseudorasbora parva. The sequence goes on from NC_090195.1 coordinate 34,762,555, forward strand.
TCTAGAACACAATAAAAAGTCTTATCTTTGCAACGGTGTTCACATTTATGAGGAGGGATTCAATACGCCTGGAATAAAAGCAGAGGAGCCAAAATGCATTACTGTAAAGTGTCAGAAACGGCAGTGTGGAGGGTTAGTTTCACAGATCATTTCATTACCAACATGAACTGCAAATGATAATTATGTGAAGTACAAGAACGTCTCTCTTGAAAAAAATCCTGTGCGAGTGGTTTCTGACAGAAATACTGAATTTATTGAATTATCAAAAATATAATCATTTATAATTGTGCCATTTTCTTAAATTATGATTTATTAATCAATATGAATCAATGAAAGAGCAAAACATTGGTCACATGACCCACAGAAGTCCTCTTTCAGCACAGACCACATGGCTCATTTTCAATTAGACAATCACCCACCTTCACTAGTACAAGTACAGAATTATTTTCATAAACTTTACATTTTATATCATCATAATGACAAAAAACTGTGTGTTCCCTCAAGGCAACACTGTCATAATGTAATCGCATAAAGCTATACCAGACAATACAAATATATTTTTTTACTTGTTAGGAAAAGAGTTAATATTATCTAAATGTATTTACATTTTTGCAAGATTGTGTATGCACTGTAATTCACATACAATATCTGCTATACTGTATTATGATTTAATGCAGGACATAAATGTGCATGCTTCAAATGTTTTAATGTGTCCATTGTTGTACAATGTTGCCTTGAGGCAGCAAATTTAAATAAATAAATTAGGATTGTCAAACGATTAATCGCATCCAAATTAAGGGTTCACATAATATATGTGTGGGTACTGTGCATAATTAGTATGTATATTTGAATGCACACACATGCATGTATATACTGTGCGTGCATATATATATATATATATATATGCTTCGATAGCGGCCTTAAGCTCATCCAGAGTGTTGGGTCTCGCGTCTCTCAACTTTCTCTTCACAATATCCCACAGATTCTCTATGGGGTTCAGGTCAGGAGAGTTGGGCACAGTAATACCATGGTCAGTAAACCATTTACCAGTGGTTTTGGCACTGTGAGCAGGTGCCAGGTCGTGCTGAAAAACCAAATCTTCATCTCCATAAAGCTTTTCAGCAGATGGAAGCATGAAGTGCTCCAAAATCTCCTGATAGCGAGCTGCATTGACCTTGCCCTTGATAAAACACAGCGGACCAACACCAGCAGCGGACATGGCACCCCAGACCATCACTGACTGTGGGTACTTGACACTGGACTTCAGGCATTTTGGCATTTCCTTCTCCCCAGTCTTCCTCCAGACTCTGGCACCTTGATTTCCCAATGACATGCAAAATTTGCTTTCATCCGAAAAAAGTACTTTGGACCACTGAACAACAGTCCAGTGCTGCTTCTCTGTAGCCCAAAAGTGTCTTGACCTGGGGAATGCGGCACCTGTAGCCCATTTCCTGCTCACGCCTGTGCACGGCGGCTCTGGATGTTTCTACTCCAGACTCAGTCCACTGCTTCCGCAGGTCCCCCAAGGTCTGGAATCGCTCCTTCTCCACAATCTTCCTCAGGGTCCGCTCACCTCTTCTCGTTTTTTACCACACTTTTTCCTTCCCACAGACTTCCCACTGAGGTGCCTTGATACAGCACTCTGGGAACAGCCTATTCGTTCAGAAATGTCTTTCTGTGTCTTCCCCTCTGGCTTGAGGGTGTCAATGATGGCCTTCTGGACAGCAGTCAGGTCGGCAGTCTTACCCATGATTGCGGTTTTGAGTAATGCAGGCTGGGAGTTTTTAAAAGCCTCAGGAATCTTTTGCAGGTGTTTAGAGTTAATTAGTTGATTCAGATGATTAGGTTAATAGCTCGTTTAGAGAACCTTTTCATGATATGCTAATTTTTTGAGACAGGAATTTTGGGTTTTCATGAGCTGTATGCCAAAATCATCAGTATTAAAACAATAAAAGACCTGAAATATTTCAGTTGGTGTGCAATGAATCTAAAATATATGAAAGTTTAATTTTTATCATTACATTATGGAAAATAATGAACTTTACCACAATATGCTAATTTTTTTAGAAGGACCTGTATATATAAATGAACAGTATTTGTGGCAATATATATATTGCCACAAATACTGTTCATTGAGCTTATATTTTACTGCACATGAAATATCCCTGTAAAGGTTTTCTGGAGGAACCTTTTTACAAACACTTCCTGCTGGCAGCAAGTCCGTAACTTCAAACGCAGCCGATATTTCTCTTTCTCTCTCTCTGAGTTATAACACAGGTCCATTCATCACTACTTTTTCTCATTTCCAAGAAGGAAAGAGGAACCACAGTCATCTTGCAGAGGCCCTAATAAGAAGCAATGGTTTCCTTTATTACTCCTGTGTTTAGTGGTCTAACTTTATGGCACACTGGCCCTTCCTCTGTGAAGTACTGTCAAACTGACCGAATCCTTCGCTCTCTCCTTCTATCTACATGATGGAAGACACAGTTCCTCAGCACAACATCTGTGGAAGGCTATTAATAGAGTTACTGTACCTTTACTGAACACATCTGGGATGTTTTTAAAAGGGGAACACTAATCTAACGGTTTGAATGTAAAGGAATAGAAATGTCATAATTTACTTACTCCCACATTGTAGCTCTCAGATCATATTTATTGATATAATTTACATCATCCTGTTTCGTTGGCACATCCTCTTCCTCTGTCTTTCTGTCCTGCAATCCACATGGTCTTCACTGATAGACTTCGAGAGATGAACTGATAAAGCGCATGATGCCGAGGGAGTCCGACAGGAGATGTGACTGCTCCATTATCCATCTCCTTTTTCGGTCCGACACCCGGAGCTCCGTCAGGGCGAGAGGAGAGGCCATGAGTTGCTCTGCCATAATGCACTGCTTACACACACACACACACACACACACACACACACACACACACACACACACACACACACACACACACACACACACACACACACACACACACACACACACACACACACACACGCACACACACACACAAGCGCACGCACACGCACGTACACGCACGTACACACACACACACACGGGGGATGAGTGCAATAAAAGGCCTGCTGAACATATTACATTTGGGACCAGACTGAAGCTCTCTGTGACAGATCCTCACCTCCAGTTGTGATCAGATTGTCTTGCACTTACACACTGTAAAAATATTGTTGGTTTAACTTAAAAAAGTAAGTAACCTGGTTGCCTTAAAATTTTGAGTTTATGGAAATTAAAATTTTGAGTTGATACAATGAATGAAATTGGTTTAATAAATAGAAACTCAAAATATTATTGTATTTGAACTACATTAATATGATAATATTGATAAATAATAAAAATAGCTCAATCTGGCATGTTTCACTGCGTCATCACAAATAAAACACACACACAATTACCCAATATGCTTACAAAATCTTCTAATAATATTTGAATAAAGGTTTTCGATTCTCAAAAATGTTCATTGTATTAACTTAAATTTTTAATTTCAATGAACTCAAAATTTCAAGGCAACCAAGTAACTTATTTTTGAATTTTTTTACAGTGCAGGAAGCTAACAGTGAAGATTTAGAGAGAAAGGTTAGCATCCCCTATTTTTCTTATCAGTGGTAGAAACTAATCTAACACACACACACACACACACACACACACACACACACACACACACACACACACACACACACACACACACACACACACACACACACACACACTTACTGCCCTAAACCTACCCATCACAGGAAACATTTTGCATTTTTACTTTCTAAAAAAAAAAAAAAAACTCATCCTGTATGATTTATAAGCATTTTGAAAAGTGGAGACATGGCCAATGTCCTCATATTTCACCCTCACCTGTAATACCTTTAATAACTTGTAATGCCCTTGTAATATGTGCATTCACCCTATGTCATACACATGTCATTATACACATTTGTGTCCTCATATGTCACACACACACACACACACACACACACACACACACACACACACACACACACACACACACACACACACACACACACACACACACACACACACACACACACACACACACACACACACACACACACACACACACACACACACAGCCGCAGGTGTGCTTCTCTAACAGCCCTGCCCTTGTGTCTCTGTGGTGCAATGATGATCGGTAACAAGCATTGTATATCTGTCGGTGGCGTAGGCCATGTCCTTTTCTCTCCGCCTCAAACGGGCCACAGACGACTCTGTATCTCCGCCGGCCATCTGTTACAGCTGCCAATCATCTCAGACAAAACCTCCTCGGCAGGAGCCGCCACCAGCCACAGCGCAGCCTCGTGCTAGTTAGCATGCTAATTACTGAAGTCTTTAAAGGTTTTTATATCTCGTTAGGAAAATGTGCCATTTTCCTTGCATAGTAACCATAGCTTAAAGGAATAGTTCACCCAAAAATGAAAATGCTGTCATCATTTACTCACCTGCGAGTTGCTCCAAAGAAAGAGTTTCTTTCTTCTGCTGAACACAAAAGCTCAAGATTAACATGAGACTGTGTGTTATGTAACCTTGCAAACAACATGCTTTCATGAAGTGTGTGAGTCCTTGGCCATCATTGGTATCTTTGGCCAACTAGTACATCATGTTATATGAGTGTGGTGTATTGAGGACTTTTCTCCTCTTGTCTGATAAGCATCATCATTGAAGACGCTGTAGCTCCACTATTTCAGCAAATGTTTCAAACATATGTGGCATGAACACACTCATGGGCAGATGAGGCTCTGCCACAGAGAATGATTAATTCTGGAGCCGTCAGTCAGTGTTAGTCGAGAAGATGTCAGTGCTGATTGAACTGGTGACATTCTCGCTGTACATTAGAGTCTCTCTGATAAAGCCCATCAATATCGTTAGCCATATGAATGGACAGCGTCCTACCGGGCTATTTGTTTTGCTGTTCATTTCATTAAAACAGAATACAGGTTTTGGATGTTTGCTCCATTTTTTGAGAACCTTTATGACATTTTCTTTGACATTAGCAATAAATCAGGAAGGCATAAAGCGTCTGTCTCTGAACTAGCACTATTGATTACGAGTTCACTGAGTTCTCATGAAACTCATGTTCTTCTGATTCCAAGAAAACATCCTGAAGTGACTCAACAGTGTTACTCAGAGAACCATTTTCATAGCTAAAGTGTCTCTCAGTGCTTGAAAAAGTTATGACACAACCGGAAGCCCTTGATGGCAACAATAAAATACTTAAATAGACTAAAAGTAAAAGGATTGATCCACTCAAACTCATCCACCTTATTTTGCATTACTTTTTCTGTGAATGTACTTTGGATTCATTAGCCACAATACACTCAGAAAAAAGGTACAGTGCTGTCACTGGGGCGGTACCCTAAGGTACAAAAGTGAAAAGGTACATCTTTGTACCTAACTCAACCCTAAATGTACATATAAGTTTTTACTTTAAGAGTGTGTGTTAGTACCTTAAAGGTACATATCAGTACTTTAAGAGTGTGTGTTAGTACCTTAAAGGTACATATCAGTACATTAAGAGTGTGTGTTAATACCTCAAAGGTACATATCAGTACATTAAGAGTGTGTGTTAGTACCTTAAAGGTACATATCAGTACATTAAGAGTGTGTGTTAGTACCTTAAATGTACATATCAGTACTTTAAGAGTGTGTGTTAGTACCTTAAAGGTACATATCAGTACTTTAAGAGTGTGTGTTAGTACCTTAAAGGAACATATAGTACTTTAAGAGTGTGTGTTAGTACTTTAAAGGTACATATCAGAACTTTAAGAGTGTGTGTTAGTACCTTAAAGGTACATATCAGTACTTTAAGAGTGTGTGTTAGTACCTTAAAGGTACATATAGTACTTTAAGAGTGTGTGTTAGTACCTTAAAGGTACATATCAGTACTTTAAGAGTGTGTGTTAGTACCTTAAAGGTACATATCAGAACTTTAAGAGTGTGTGTTAGTACTTTAAAGGTACATATCAGTACTTTAAGAGTGTGTGTTAGTACTTTAAAGGTACATATCAGAACTTTAAGAGTGCAAATTAGTACTTTAAAGTTGCATATTAGTACCTTTTCAGTTTTGTACCTGAGGTTACCGCCCCAGTGACAGCAGTGTACCTTTTTTTCTGACAGTGTAGGCAAATAACTAAGAGAATACAGTGCATTTAACACATTAAAATCTATATGTGCAACAAACCAGTTTGGAACTGAAAGCCTTACAAATGGCCGCAACAGTATAATAACCTAAGTACAAAGCAATAAGTGACTAAGAAGCTCAAACTAGAGTTTCTGATCTTTGGGGAAATGACATCAAGATGGATGTTGTTGGCTATGCTAATTCTGCCGTTGGGAAAGGGTTGAACCCGAAGACAACATGATGAATGTCTCATGAAAGATCACTACATCCCTCCAACCAGCATTCTCCTTTATGTGAACTCCTTGTTATGTTCCCACTTTACTTCTTGCTCTTTCTTTCCCCCATCCCTTCTCTTGTTATCAAATCATCCTGTGTTTCTTCTAGTCTTCAAAGCAAAGCTTGACGTCGTGCTCCAGACGCTGCATGGGGCCGATCATCCTCTACGCTAAATGTCTCCAGTAATGCACAGCATTTTTCTAGCGCAGTCTGAATTCAATCAAAGAGATTTAGGAATCGTCCTCGACCCAAACTATGGCATGCATCAAATGTGCCTTCAGTTACACTTTCCAGCTGTTCCAAGAGCCCATAGTGTGTAAATGTGCAATACAAAAGAGATTTAGTGGCTCCGTTTGTCGGCTTTCATCATGAAGCCTGTGGCAATGCTGCCAGGAGCTGCGGGATAGAGTTTAAGGAAGAAAAACTTGGAAAAAATCAGGTCTCCAGTGGCCAAACGGGTTATGTTGATCCGCACCAACTAGGGCGTAGTTAATCTACTAGAGCTCAAACTGACCAAGATGGTATTTCAGGTCAACCTTTACCTTACCAAAGGCTCAGCTAACGATACCTAGCAGATAAAGCTCAGCGAAAGCTGTTAGATGCAGATGTTATAACTACACCATCTGGTTCTAACGCATGTTCTCCAGCGATGGCCATTCAAAATTAGCCATAAATTTAGACTAAACTTCTTTTATGCAGCCTGATATACCAGCAGAAGTCTCAGTGCTCTCAAATGGACATTTTTGTGATAAGTATTGTCATGATGTGTTTTCCCTGTGGCTCCAAAATGATTAGTTAGTTCAGGGGCGATATTCACAAAACATCTCATCATCCTATTGTGCAGATTTAGGAGAAAATCTTAAAATAATGGGTGTGTCAGTCCTAATAGACTCCCACATTTGTAGGAGTATTCCACATTTTAGCACTAAAACTATCTCCTGAATCTGTGAAACATTAGGGAGTAGTCAAGAGGACTCCTAAGTCACTAAGACCAAATCACAAACAGTCTATATAATAGCTGATGCAGATCTTCCTCTACTTTCTGTTTTCCACTTCACTTCTTGGCTCCTCACTGTCCTGTCATAACAAAAAGCCAAAATCCCCCAAAATACTTCATAAATATATAAATAAGAATAGAATGTCTGATTACCTGTTTAGGAGATCTTGTAGTGCTAAGATAAAATGTTTTGTGAATACGGCAACAGATGATTGGACTAAAATGTTCTGTCATCTCATAGATGGCAGCAGCATGCAGTTTGATCATTTAATTGAGCTAATTTAGTCCTGTTGACCCCATATGAACACCCCCACAATGGTTTATTTATGAGTGGAAGTCTGAGTTTCTGATTTTTGAAATCATGGTAGATACAATGGATGCAGTGTCTGTGGCTGACAATAAATGTTATGATTTTTTTTTTAAATTTACTATAAAACTGGTTAAGTTGCATGTACAAAATACTAGGGATGTACAAAATAAAAATTATCTTGGCCGAAAACCTAAAATGCTTTTTAAAAATGATTTATTTATTTTTTGTTCATGTGATGTTACTTAACTGTGTCGTGTGTTATAAATATAAAAACTTCACATTTAGAATTTTTACTGCCGTATGTTACTGACTTTCTTTAAGCTGCGCTCTTTAGTTTCCATTTCTACTCATGAGGCTGCGTGAGCCTCAACCGTGCGACTTTACCAGTACATTATATATTATATGTCAATAATGTCAGTAGCCTACATATTATATTATTATTCACTATCGATCGCCAATTGCACTAAATAAAAACATAATTATTTTAGCAGTTTGGTGATTCCCTAATTTTTTGTTATTGACATTTCAATCAGTCCAGTCCGGTCTTGTCTTCAACTTGTCTCTTCACAAAATGCCCTTGTCGAGCCCAGGTTTAACCCCTTACATAGAGCAGAATTTCACATTTAGTCTTAACGACTAGAGTAACAGTGAAACCTGAGCGCTGAACAATGAGGGTGGGGAGGCTTTACTTTTTGTCTCGTATTTTTGGCCATTTTTCTCTTTTGGCCAAAACCAGTCGCCAGCATGTCTCTTGAGGCGAGAGGAGTGAGGTTTTTACACACAGCTCTTACGTGCCTACGTTACACTTACCCCCCTAAACCTCACGGCACCAAATGTCATTTTGTGACCAAAGATAGCCTGCGATAATTTTCTGACATAGTGGGCCCTATTTTAACGATCTGAAACGCAAGTGTCTAAGCGCGAAGTGCAAGTAACTTTGTGGGCGGGTCTCGGCGCTGTTGCTATTTTCCCGGCGGGATAAATGGCCCTTGCGCCCGGCGCAAATCTAAAATGGGTTGGTCTGAAGTAGCTTCATTATTCATCGGTGTGGTTTGGGCGTAACGTGAATAAACCAATCAGAGCGTCATCCAACATTCCCTTTAAAAGCAGCTGCGCAAGTTCCATTATGGATCGCTATTATTATGGCGTATTTACCAGGCGCACGCCAGGAGCGGTTCACAGCCTGAATAATTTGTAAGCTAGATTTATGCATATTTTTTCACATCTTCGTGGCACACCACAATGATTTCCGTCATCTCATGTGTTAATATTTTTTTAGTGTAACAATTTATGATTTGCAAAAATAACTGTTGCATCTGTGTAGATTACATGAGCAAAGTGTGCATGAACATTATGGTCAAGCATGCGCCCTTAAAATAGCATAATGAACAATGCGCCACTGACTTTAGACCAGGTTTTTTCGGGTCAGTGGCGCAATTGTTTAATGGAACAGCAAAATAGCACCAGGGATTTTCTCCTTTTTTGCGCTGAACCGCCCAGGGAGCGCAAGTTCATTCACTACACTTTTAGAAGAAAAGGTTCTATATAGAACCTTAAAAGGTTCTATTGGTGCTACGTAGTTGGAACCCCTAAAAGGTTCACTGCAAAAAATGCTTTTCTTACTTAGTATTTTTGTCCTGTTTCTAGTCCAAACATCTAAACATTTTTTAAACAAGAAGTATTTACAAGACAAGCAAAAGTAATTGTCTTATTTTGGGGAAAAAATAACTCAAAATGAAGAGAGTTTTTGCTAAGATAAGAAATGCAATTTTTTTGCAGTGTTCTATATAGAGTGCCGAAGTCATGACGTCACTTTGTAGGCCAACCCGGAAGTTAGCGGCGCATGGGTTCCCTCGATCAAAAGCCTATGCATTTTCCCCATAGACTTTTGGACAATCGCAAAAAATAAGATCTGTGTTCAACAAAGAGTTATGACCCTTACACGTTTTGTCTATCAAGATAATCTTTACAAGTGAATCCAACATGTATACCGTTTGAAGCCTAAATAAAGCCGTCAGATATAAAATGCTAACGGTAGGCTATAAACGGACTACAGCACACAGTCGCGGATCTACGTCATCATCAAGCTTCCTCAAACTTTATTTAAAAAACACGTTCGCTCATTATGATCTGCGCTGTGTATGAACACTTATCCACTTTTTTATGAGAAATATTGCCCAATCGTTTTTTCCAAAAATGTTAGAAACTAATTGAGTTTATGTGTGCCTCTCTGAGATGTGTTTTCTCGTTTGTTAATGTTTTATTTATTATTTTGTTACTTTATATAAAGCTTAATATTATTGTCTTTGTGATTAAGATTAGGCTATTATGCCTGATCATCGTGCCCCAAATAGACTTTAAAGAATCTTTTGAAGAATCTTTCACTGTATTGTGTTTGATTGTATGTTTGCATACCATTTGCTAATTCGCCAAAAAAAAAAGCGCTTTTACCACCTCAGAAGCACTGACGACGTAAGCTAGCCGTATCAAGTTACAATCGTATGTCCTTTTTTAGACGATTGATCATATATCGAGGAGAGAACCACTATAAATCTGGACATGTAGAACAGCGCAGCTTTCATTCGACGACTTGTGGTTCCATCTCAGGACAAAACACAACACTACAGTCTCTCCACAGAAATGAAGAACTGGTAATCGGTTACCTTAATATCACAGATTTCTGTGTATAACAATATTTGGAAACACCACTATTTGAAAGGACTAAATATATAACTATGTATATTAACTTAAAGGTAAACTTCTAAGAACGTGAGGCTGAAACGCGGGCTAGTTTTGTATTTTTATTAAGCATTTACTTACAGAATTCAAAAGTGAATGAAACGCGGGCTGGTGAGATTTCCCGTTTGTCACGATGATGTCTAAAGTCCCGGCCAAAGGATGTAGTCCCTTTTAGCAACTTGTTAGCAACCGCCGTTTTTAAGACACAATATAGTTTAAAAAAAATCACAAGCAGATTAGAACTAGTGTGTTTTATGTCATAGAACAAAACGTGAAAATATTTAGAGGCTTTGTTAACCACAGACCTTATTTCAGGTGATTTAGCAAAAACCCATTCAAAAAACCCATAGACTTTTGAGCGAGGGAACCGGAAGTGCTAAAATGCTAACTCACTTCCGCGTTTTGGCCTACAAAGTGACGTCAGAACTTCGGCACTCTATAGAACCCAGTTTTAAGTGCCAAAAGGGTTCTTTCTTGTCATTATAGAACCCTTTTAGCATAAAAGAGTCTGTGGAGTATACTCAACTGTATTTCTATATATAACCTTTTAAGGGTTCCAAATACGTAGCGCCCGTAGAACCTTTTCTTCTAAGAGTGTAGTTTAGCGATGTGCTTCTGTGGAGGGAAAAGCGCGCTTTGCGTGCATGGGGGGCAAAATAGGAATGACACATGCGTTGGTGTACAAAGCCAATTGCGCTGGGTGCAAGATAGGGCCCTAAGACATTTTGCACGATCATCTCACAATGTGTTTGCTGCTACGACCTACATCTACTGACAATCTAACTAGTCAATAAAAATGCAACATGAAATGACGTATTGATCAAAGTGGCATGCCACTAAAAGCGGCACGCTTGAAAAATTGGCATGCCAAGTTGGCATCTTTTCCCTAGCCATGGCAGCGTCCATATTCTCCTCTTTCGCATCCTCCTTTTCAGTGCACATAAAAACCACAACTGCCAAGTGTGATTCAGCTTGCTCTATTTGTTCACCACTAGCACATTCTGATGACGTTTTATTCTACTATAATATCTTGCATCGTATCTTACAATTCAATAGGATTCATAATCTTTCAAAAGTAAACACAAGTTTATTAGATCCATGTCGTGTCAGTTCATTCTTCGATCTTGCTTGAAGTATGTCTGGGCCTTTATAGACCTCTTTAGGCCCTACCAGCTAAAAGTCAAACCACATAAACCAGATTTGACTAGCTAGAAACCACACGAAACAAGCTACTAGAAGCTATTTAGTTTCAGACGGATTTGCCAGCAGGGAACAAAAGTCAATCCATGAGTCAACACAACCACATGTATGTTCAAGATGCTACACTTGTTTTCTTTCCTCATTCAGAGCATCTCAGAAGAAGCGTTACCCTCTTCAGGCCTGCATCTCATTTCCAGCTTCATTTTTTCTGCTGTTCTAAACACTTACAGTACAGTATCTCCACAGTGGAGATAAAGAGAGAAGACATACGCAGTAAGATAAATGTCACAACACTTCCCATTTTCCTCTCTGTGCTCAGATAAGAACCGGCACAGATGAAAGCCCAGGCTGAAATAAAACAGAGAGCCGCATTTGTTCTGTTCCAGATAGCATCGGCAGGGATACACACAGAGGACAGAGCTGTTTTAAGATGAATGTGACAACTCCAATGGAGATTCTCACACATCTATTCAAAGACGTGAGATGTGACGCCTCATATTTATCAGTCCTCGTTGTCAAAATACACTCTTAAAATCAGCTCAAACATGCTTTTCACGAAAAGAAACCTACTGAAGGGAGGAAGGAACAAAACACGATCCAACGAAATTAAACCGTCCTCTTGTGTGATCTATATCTAAACAAGCACATTGATCTAAGAAATGAAGATATGGAAAGAGCTGTTATTCCTTTTATCAAAATGGCCAAAGGGGATTCTTTCCCAATTTCAGAGGAGCAATAAAATGGAACTACCCAATAGAAATTTTTGCCAGAAACTCCATTTTAACAAAAAATGCTGGGAATGGCAAGAGTTTCCTTGAGGTGAAACAATCTCTAGTGATTTATTGCTCTTTTAATGTAGACTTTCAACACGACTGATCTGCAGCGGAGAGAGAAAAACACAGGGCTCACAACACTTTCCCTTCCATAAGTTACGAAAGGAGAAAGGAAAACACTAAAACCCCTTCTGGGATGTTTTCAAAATGTAGAGTCTCACTCCTATGTCTCATATTAAACTAAGTTTAGCAAATACCCTGCTAAGAAAAAACAACTTAACGCTTTCCTCGCCACTGACAGAAATGCCCAGCTTTTTGAGTTTTCTCTGTTATTTCTCTGGATGCTCTTACACATCTTCTGAAAGAGTACAGAATCTCCTGATCAAAACCCAGATGAAGAAGAAGCATAAACAAGCAATATCATATTTAATCATATGCATATATAAAAAATAACGCAACCATCAACTTTAAATAGCATATACACCAACCAGACATAATGAGCACTGACAGGTGAAGTGAATAACACTGATGATCTCTTCATCACGGCTCCTGTTAGTGATATATTACGAAGCAAGTGAACATTTTGTCACTTCTCACATTTGGGAAAAATTACCGACTGGGTCAGAGCATCTCCAAAAACTGCAGCTCTTGTGGGCTGTTCCCGGTCTGCAGTGGTCAGTATCTATCAAAAGTGCTCCAAGGAAGAAACAGGGGAGAACCGGCCACAGGGTCATGGGCGGCCAAGGCTCATTGATGCACGTGGGGAGCGAAGGCTGGCCCGTGTGGTCCGATCAAACAGACGAGCTACTGGAGCTCAGACATCTACCGCCAAAAGCACCAACAGTGGCACGTGAGCATCAGAACACGGAGCAATGGAAGAAGGTGGCCTGGTCTGAGGAATCACGTTTTCTTTTATATCACGTGGATGGCCGTGTGTGTGTGTGTGTGTGTGTGTGTGTGTGTGTGTGTGTGTGTGGCTTACCTGGGGAACACATGGCCCCAGGATGCACTATGGCCTGTCCAGGACTGGGAGACCAGCAAACCTCCGTAAACTGATTCAAGTTGTTTTTTCAGAACGGTAACTGCCAGAATGTTATCTAATCTGAGGTGATTTGTGTTCTCGTGTTGGTGTTGAACTTATTAAACACTGGGAATGTTTAATTAAAAGTCTTTGACTGTAAGAGGCTGGAGAAATGAAAGAGCGATAGCAGGTGTTTGGTCCGGTTGTAAATATTAGTTGTGGGAGTAGAAGTTTTTGAAGGACAAACGTTCATCGGTCTCTTACAGCACTGCTGATATGAATAGAGCAAACGAGTCCAACTGTTTACTCTTCACAGGTTATAACTCTGCTGTCTATTCTTTTTTCTTCTGTCCTCCCTTTTAAAGTAAGAGTATTCATGAAGATGAAACCGAGAACAGGCGAGGGAAAATAGTTAAATATTGACTTAAATTTGTTTCTTACATTTATGCATTTTCCAGAGCCATTTACATTGCGCCCAACGTATGCATTTTTATCAGTTCATGCATTTTGTAGGAATGTGTCACATGCCTGTCCTGTCTTGTGTGCACATGTGGGTTTTGTCATTCTGAGCATGAGCTCATGTAATTGTCTGATTCCTCCCCCCTTGTTATCTAATTAGTGTTGATTTCTCCCACCTGTTCCCTCTTGATTTCTTCCCTTTATAAGCTCCTTGTGTTTGTCAGTCTGAGTCGTATCCTTGTACTGTCTACGTCTTCCGTTCCCCTGTGACTTCCTTGTGGTATGTGTTCAGTTTCAGTTTATGTGTTTTCTAGTTACGTTTTCCCCCTCGTGGGTTTTGTTTTGCATTTATGTTTTATTTGTTATAAATAAATATATTATTCTTCTTGCACTTGAGTCCTCGCACCACTTCCTTTGTGTGTACGTGACATAAGGATACGACCCTTGAGGACTCAGCAGAAGATGGGTAGCTTCCTTTTTCCATCTCCCTCCAACTACCTGCAAATTGCAAGATATGTGAGCTTTAATTACATCCGCCAGCAGGGGGCTGACGTGAGGGACTTCGCCTGCAGTCTCCTCATTAAGGTTGATCACATGACTTACACTGAGGCAGAGATTAAGGAAGTATTGAACATCTGTTTGGACATGCCTCTCAGCCCGGGGGAGATGGAAAAGCTGGGGCATCTGGGATTCTGGGACTTTGTCCATCATATTTACCATCTTGGAGAGCCTGAACATCCTCGGCTAGCAGAATCCCAGCCCACTGACGGTTCCCTTCCATCTACTGTCAGTGGAGGCCCCAGCCCTCCGATGACCCGGAAACGGAGAAGGAGGAGGAGGAGCAGGCCTACCTTGTCAGATAACTCCATTGGAGAGGATTCAGCTTTGGGGGTCGGAGAGCCGGTGGACTGTGTTCCGGTGGTCCCTATTCCGGTGGATCGTGTTCCAGAGGTCCCTATACCGGTGGATCGTGTTCCGGTGATCCCTGTACCGGTGGATCGTGTTCCGGTGGTCTCTATTCCGATGGATCGTGTTCCAGAGGTCCCTATGCCGGTGGACTGTGTTCCGGTGGTCCCTGTACCGGTGGATCATGTTCCGGTGGTCTCTATTCCGATGGATCGTGTTCCAGAGGTCTCTGTACCGGTGGTCCCTATGCCGGTGGATAGAGTTCCGGTGGACTCTGTGCCAGTGGATCGTATTCCGGTGGACGCCGCTGGGCCGGAGATGCCTCCCAGGCGTCCTGCTCTCACCGCGCCTCCCAGGCGTCCAGCTCTCACCGCGCCTCCCAGGCGTCCAGCTCTCACCGCGCCTCCCAAACGCACAGCTCTCACCGCGCCTCCCAGGCGTCCAGCTCTCACCGCGCCTCCCAGGCGTCCAGCTCTCACCGCGCCTCCCAGGCGTCCAGCTCTCACCGCGCCTCCCAGGCGTCCAGCTCTCACCGCGCCTCCCAGGCGTCCAGCTCTCACCGCGCCTCCCAGGCGTCCAGCTCTCACCGCGCCTCCCAGGCGTCCAGCTCTCACCGCGCCTTCCAGGCGCCCTGCTCTGCCTGCGCCGTTGAGGCATCCTGCTCAGCCCGCACCACTGAGACGTTCTGCTCTGCCTGCGCCACTGAGGCGTCCTGCGCCGCTGAGGCGCCCTACTCTGCCCGCGCCGCTGAGGCATCCTGCTCTCCGTGCGCCGCTGAGGCGTCCTGCTCTCCGTGCGCCGCTGAGGCGTCCTGCTCTCCGTGCGCCGCTGAGGCGTCCTGCTCTCCGTGCGCCGCTGAGGCGTCCTGCTCTCCGTGCGCCGCTGAGGCGTCCTGCTCTCCTTGCGCCGCTGAGGCGTCCTGCTCTCCGTGCGCCGCTGAGGCGTCCTGCTCTCCGTGCGCCGCTGAGGCGTCCTGCTCTCCGTGCGCCGCTGAGGCGTCCTGCCCTGACCGCGCCGACTCGGCGTCCTTCTCTGACCGTGCCCCCCTGGGCGCCTGAACTTTGTGGGCCACCATGGTCTCCTGAACTTTTTGTTTTCCTCATGTTTCCCTTGTTGACCCCTCCCTTGTCTGTTCCTTCCTTGTCTGTTTCCCCTGTTCCCCCCGTCCCACCCTGGTCTGTCCCTCGCGCCCCGCCCTGGTCTGTCCCTCCCGCCCCGCCCTGGTCTGTCCCTTCCGTCCCGCCCTGGTCTGTCCCGCCCATCCCTAGTGGAGCGTCTGGTAGCCGCTCCTTAAGGAGGGGGTAGTGTCACATGCCTGTCCTGTCTTGTGTGCACATGTGGGTTTTGTCATTCTGAGCATGAGCTCATGTAATTGTCTGATTCCTCCCCCCTTGTTATCTAATTAGTGTTGATTTCTCCCACCTGTTCCCTCTTGATTTCTTCCCTTTATAAGCTCCTTGTGTTTGTCAGTCTGAGTCGTATCCTTGTACTGTCTACGTCTTCCGTTCCCCTGTGACTTCCTTGTGGTATGTGTTCAGTTTCAGTTTATGTGTTTTCTAGTTACGTTTTCCCCCTCGTGGGTTTTGTTTTGCATTTATGTTTTATTTGTTATAAATAAATATATTATTCTTCTTGCACTTGAGTCCTCGCACCACTTCCTTTGTGTGTACGTGACAGAATGCATTTGAAGCCGCATGACCTTGTGTCGCTATAGTTACACGAACCGGCTTTTCTTTGTTATTTTTGGAGCTTGATACTGCATGATCACGGATATGCTTGTAATAAGGGCAGTGAATATGCTTCAAAATATTTTCGACAGAAGAAACAAAATCATAGGTTTAAAACAACACGAGAATGAGGAAATGAAGTATTTCTGAATGCATGTTTAAATTGGGCAATACTATACTTTAAAATAATATGAATGAATGCAATCTTTTCTGACACTTAATTGCATCTTATTTACAATTAAATGAAAATGCATGTAGTTTAAATGTACAGTATACCAAATGCAGTTAGTTGAACTTGTTTGGTTAATTAAGTAGGAGTTAAGTATCTGTACATGTAAATCATTATTTCTATTGTCTTTTAAATATGATTATAAGTGTACAGCTGAATGCACAGAAACACATTTATGGTAAAGTAAAATATACTGTAATGTAATTTCTACTGACATTTGCAATGCTCAAGTTGTGATTTTGAATATTTAAAATGTATTAACTTTAAAATTAATATCTAATAAAACAACACAGTTACATACAAATACGTTACATGTGCTTTAGTGTGTTAGTCAAAACAGCAAAATAAGTGTACTTCTTTAAAACACAACAGAAGTGTGTTAAGACACATGCAAGTGTACTCTTTAAGTACACTTAAGTTGCCTTTTATTTCATTATTATTATTATTATTATTATTATTATTATTATTATTATTATTATTATTATTATTATATAACAAGTTGGTACTTCTATGATTTCTTTTTCACAAGGGTATAGGGAGCAATGCTGTGTCTGTGGGATATTTCAGGCTAATTCCTCACTACTGTACATGGCTTACTCACAGTTGTAGGAGGGGATGGAGTCCTCCCACTGAATTAGGCACCATCTGTTTTTTAGTGCCCTAAAAACTCTCTGAACAACAGAGAGTGATTCAAGATGCACTGCTTGTCAGTACTCTGTAAAAAAAATCGGTGCTATATGGTACAAAAAGTGGTTCTTTGGCTTGTAATCATTGGGGAACCACTTTAAGTCCTGTATAGCACCAAATCTTGGTTCTTCACCAGATCTTTGGGATGACTGAGGGGCTATATAGCACCGTTAACATATACAGAACCTGTTAAGCTCCTGTATGGTTCTTCAGCGGTTCTTTTCAGTGGTAAAGGTGCTAAATAGCTGGTGTGTGGTGGGCGTTCTGGCGCAATATGGCTGCCATCGCCTCATCCAGGTGGTGCTGCACATTGGTGGTGGTTGAGGAGATTCCCCCCTTCAATCTAAAGCGCTTTGAGTGCCTTGAAAAGTGCTATATAAATCGAACATATTATTAAATAGCACCACTGCCATACAAAGAACCTTTCAAGCTCCTTAAATGTTCTTTACACACCAAAGAACTAATGTTGGTGATGTTTAGCCTCATTATTGAGGAAGAAATAATATGGCATATGGCACCTCTTATGGGTTCTACATAGCACCATTTGACAAAGATGCTGTAGAGAACCTTTAAAGATATGCTGCTATTTGGCACCAAAAGTGGTTCCCGTATGATTACAAGCCAAGAACCACTTTTAGTGCCAAATAGCACCAATTTTTTTTAGAGTGTATGACATCACACGAGATGATGCCATATGAACTCATCGGTCTATGATCATCTCCATGGCAACCACAACAAATCCACATTGTTACACTCCCCGCATGAATCTCCAGAAATCAAAAGCTGCTCATAATGTGCAGTTTAATGCTCTCAAAAGCCACAGTGAACACAATGTGTCAGGGTTGAATAGATTAACTGTAGTTCTGGAAATTAAGTAAATTGGTTAAATTGTGCCTGTACTTTTATGTGTCTTGTGTTAAGTAAATGATTTCTTTGTGGATTCACGGAATGCATCTAAATCTGGATGTGAATGAAGATGGTGTTGCTTCTACACAGTAGCTCCATTAACCTGTACAGGGAACATGAACAATAAACTGATAACTGAATGTTGTGGATGGATAAATGGATGGCAGAACCTGATTTCACAAGTGCAACATGATCCTGGATTAAAGTCTCTGTTGATCTCTGAACAACAGTCCAATCAACCGGATTATGTCAAGTAGATGGATGGATGGGTGGAGGGAGGGAAGCATGGATGGATGGATGGGTGGCTTAATGGAGGGATTTGTAAATGGATGGAGGGATGGATTGATGTGTAAATGGATGGAGGGAAGGATAAATGCATGGATGGGTGGATAGATGTGATGAATAGATGGATGAATGCAAGGAAGCATAGATGGATGGGGGGGTGAATGGATGGAGGGATACATGCATGGATAGACAGATGGACAGATGGATGGATGGATGGATGGATGGATGGATGGATGGATGGATGGATGGATGGATGGATGGATGGATGGATGGATGGATGGAAATATTCCTGAAAAATCTGAAGCAGCACGACTGTTTTCAACACTGATAATAATCATAACTGTGTGTTGATGATCAGATCCTCATCTGAGAATGATTAGTGAAGGATCAGTGACACTGAAGACTGGAGTAATGATGATAAATTCAGCTTTGATCACCGGAATAAATCACACTTTACTTTATATTCACATAAGCCCCTTCCACACTGCACGTCGGACCCGCAATAATCCCGGAGCATTGCCGGGTCGCCTTCTGTGTGAAAGCAACCACGTCCCGGAATTGATTACCGAAGTGAACCCGGGTCGGGGATCTATGTTGCGGGATTCGACCCGGGACGAGCGCTGTGTGAACAAAAGCCGAAACTAATGCCGCAACATGCGACTCCTAGAGCTTGTTTTTTCAATAACACAACCCTGCAGTGCCATAAGAGCTCGTCGGTGTTTTAAACGCAGAGAGTGTTTGTCTACAAAAGAAACTAAAATTAAACAAGCAGAAATGTGCCCAAACTGGACACAAGTCAAGACCACGGAGCTCCTTACTATCCGCGCTGAACCTGAGATCGCTCGCCGTTATATGTCACATCCGGATGTCACGTGTCAACTCGACCCGGGACCGCTAAGCGTTGTGTGTGAAAGCGCACATATTACGGTATTTCTCTGGCAGTGTGAATGGACCAAATCTAGCGGCCCGGGAACAAATGGCGGGTCGCATTATCCGTGTATTTCGCAGTGTGAAAGGGGCTCAAGAAAACAGGTTTCAATTTTTACCATATACTACATACAGAATGGAGAGCAGAAGAGACTTCTTCCAAAACAGTAAAAAAATAAAAATAAAATACTTTTGTGTTGGAAAAGATGGTTTTAGAAATGACATTTTCTTATGATGATTTAAAAAATTACATTTGTTTATGATGGTTTTAGAAATGATATTTGTTTATGATGGTGTTAGAAATGATATTTGTTTATGATGGTTTTAGAAATGATATTTGTTTATGATGGTGTTAGAAATGATATTTGTTTATGATGGTTTTAGAAATGATATTTGTTTATGATGGTGTTAGAAATGATATTTGTTTATGATGGTGTTAGAAATTATATTTGTTTATGATGGTTTTAGAAATTATATTTGTTTATGATGGTTTTAGAGATGGTATGTGTTCTTGTTCCTCCTCCGTGTCTCTCGCTCAGATCTGGCCTGAAGGACGAACACTCTCATGGAGAGGCTATGACTACAAAATCAGCCTCTTTGATGATTCGCCTCTCCTTCCAAATGACAAACAGATACAAGGACACATTGGGTAATCATGTAATCATGTGAACATGCTCTTTAGATGAGCCGATTTCCTCTGTGTTTTGCTTCTGTCTCTGCTCAGCGTCTCAACACGAGCTCCATCATACCTGATTACCTTTAAGCCAAAGAGACAAATAGCCTCCACCGCTGCAGCCAGATAGTATTATGGGATATATTCTTCCGCTCCCTAAACAATCAGTCACATGTGAGCGTATGTAACGGCCCCTTTGTCTAAAAGGGGGACTGTAACCAATACACAAAAGAACTTCCCAGATTCTGAAATGATTGGCTCCATTACTCTGATATGAAAGCGAGCAGCTCTTGTAGAGTGAAGAGCCACTAGTGTGGCAACACTGTAATAGCGCTCAACAAAGCACTCATTAATACCTGCTGGATGTGGCTAATTAGCCAACGCATGGAAAGTCATTTTCAATAGAGAGATATGGAATAATTGTTTCTTTTGTGCGTATTGTCACGCCAATGAAGAAGAAATATTGCGAGGCTCAGGGGAGTGAATAACCTCCACACTTTCACAGTTTAACTGCTGTGGATCTTTGCACTTCTCTTTACACAAAATATTAAAAAAGAATAATGATATTTATTTATTTTGATTTAAAAAATATTAAATAAAATATGTACTAAATATGTAGTCTAATTAGTAAATATGTACTGATATGGACCTTTAAGGTACTAACACACACTCTTAAAGTACTGATATGCACCTTTAAGATACTAACACACACTCTTAAAGTACTGATATGTACCTTTAAGGTACTAACACACACTCTTAATGTACTGATATGCATCATTAAAGTACTAACACACACTCTTAAAGTACTGATATGTACCCCTTTAAGGTACTAACACACACTCTTAAAGTACTGATATGTACCTTTAAGGTACTAACACACACTCTTAAAGTACTGATATGTACCTTTAAGGTACTAACACACACTCTTAATGTACTGATATGCATCATTAAAGTACTAACACACACTCTTAAAGTACTGATATGTACCTTTAAGGTACTAACACACACTCTTAAAGTACTGATATGTACCTTTAAGGTACTAACACACACTCTTAAAGTACTGATATGTACCTTTAAGGTACTAACACACACTCTTAAAGTACTGATATGCACCTTTAAGGTACTAACACACACTCTTAAAGTACTGATATGCACCTTTAAGGTACTAACACACACTCTTAAAGTACTCATATGTACATTTAAGGTACTAACACACACTCTTAATGTACTGATATGTACCTTTAAGGTACTAACACACACTCTTAATGTACTGATATGCACCTTTAAGGTACTAACACACACTCTTAAAGTACTGATATGTACCTTTAAGGTACTAACACACACTCTTAAAGTACTGATATGTACCTTTAAGGTACTAATACACACTCTTAAAGTACTGATATGAGCCTTTAAGGTACTAATACACACTCTTAAAGTACTCATATGTACATTTAAGGTACTAACACACACTCTTAAAGTACTCATATGTACCTTTAAGGTACTAACACACACTCTTAAAGTACTCATATGTACATTTAAGGTACTAACACACACTCTTAAAGTACTCATATGTACATTTAAGGTACTAACACACACTCTTAAAGTACTCATATGTACCTTTAAGGTACTAACACACACTCTTAAAGTACTGATATGTACCTTTAAGGTACTAACACACACTCTTAAAGTACTGATATGTACCTTTAAGGTACTAACACACACTCTTAAAGTACTGATATGTACCTTTAAGGTACTAACACACACTCTTAAAGTACTCATATGTACCTTTAAGGTACTAACACACACTCTTAAAGTACTAATGTGCACCTTTAAGGTACTAACACACACTCTTAAAGTACTGATATGTACCTTTAAGGTACTAACACACACTCTTAAAGTACTGATATGTACCTTTAAGGTACTAACACACACTCTTAAAGTACTGATATGTACCTTTAAGGTACTAACACACACTCTTAAAGTACTGATATGTACCTTTAAGGTACTAACACACACTCTTAAAGTACTGATATGTACCTTTAAGGTACTAACACACACTCTTAAAGTACTGATATGTACCTTTAAGGTACTAACACACACTCTTAAAGTACTGATATGTACCTTTAAGGTACTAACACACACTCTTAAAGTACTGATATGTACCTTTAAGGTACTAACACACACTCTTAAAGTACTGATATGTACCTTTAAGGTACTAACACACACTCTTAAAGTACTGATATGTACCTTTAAGGTACTAACACACACTCTTAAAGTACTGATATGTACCTTTAAGGTACTAATACACACTCTTAAAGTACTGATATGAGCCTTTAAGGTACTAATACACACTCTTAAAGTACTCATATGTACATTTAAGGTACTAACACACACTCTTAAAGTACTCATATGTACCTTTAAGGTACTAACACACACTCTTAAAGTACTCATATGTACATTTAAGGTACTAACACACACTCTTAAAGTACTCATATGTACATTTAAGGTACTAACACACACTCTTAAAGTACTCATATGTACCTTTAAGGTACTAACACACACTCTTAAAGTACTGATATGTACCTTTAAGGTACTAACACACACTCTTAAAGTACTGATATGTACCTTTAAGGTACTAACACACACTCTTAAAGTACTGATATGTACCTTTAAGGTACTAACACACACTCTTAAAGTACTAATGTGCACCTTTAAGGTACTAACACACACTCTTAAAGTACTGATATGTACCTTTAAGGTACTAACACACACTCTTAAAGTACTGATATGTACCTTTAAGGTACTAACACACACTCTTAAAGTACTGATATGTACCTTTAAGGTACTAACACACACTCTTAAAGTACTGATATGTACCTTTAAGGTACTAACACACACTCTTAAAGTACTGATATGTACCTTTAAGGTACTAACACACACTCTTAAAGTACTGATATGTACCTTTAAGGTACTAACACACACTCTTAAAGTACTGATATGTACCTTTAAGGTACTAACACACACTCTTAAAGTACTGATATGTACCTTTAAGGTACTAACACACACTCTTAAAGTACTGATATGTATCATTAAGGTACTTATATGTACATTTAGGGGTGAGTAATGTACAAAGATGTACCTTTCCACTTTTGTACCTTAGGGTACCGCCCCAGTGACAGCACTGTACCTTTTTTTCTGAGAGTGAATAAATAATTAAAAAAAAAAAAAAAAACAGTAGTTCAACACCCATTTTTCCAAACCAGACTTTTACGCAGGTCCAAATTCAAAACATAAGCATTATAAATTATATACACACATCCTGATAATTTCAACACGAGCACGAGCGTCAGTTTGCCAGTTATTGAGAGAGACTGTGATGTTGTTGGGTACAGAGGGCAGGTAAGAAGTGAAACAGAGGAGAACGCTAATCAAATTGAGGATTAGCAGCTTTAAACTCATGACTGTTTCCAGCAGATAATCGTGCTCCGCTAAAGACTTCAGCACATCCCTGAACACTCCTAAAGCCGCTTTCCTCCGCAGGTTTATGCATATAGAGGAGTAAAGTCACTGCAGCGCATTTAAAACTCTTTTGAGACTGGCCTTGACTTTGTCCAAACGCATGATACACTCTTAAATATGCTGGTTCTTTATAGCGTGTGTTAGTGCCCACCCCTTTACGAAGCTCTCAGAAATACTTCATTTTGATTGGTCAGTCACAACATTCCGAAGTCAGTTATTCGCTAATAATGACTGCTGTCAATAGAGCACATTAGTGCCCGCCCCCTTTTTCAGGGGCACTGGTTCGGGAAGTATTTTTTTCATTTATTTTCCCCTTTGGGAAGTCTTTGTTAAAGAGTTATAAGCCATGAACCAAACCAACCAGCTACGAGGTGAATCCCAACGCTATAAACTTTAATTTGAAGCAAAAAAAGGTTTTGAAAATCAGTTAAAAAGACAAAGATACAAGACTGTGAACTTAACGGCTTTAGTGAGGGAAAGATCTACAATCCCATGAAACATTGTAAACAGCATAGTCGACTTAAAGAGAAATATAAAAATACTCACTTACAGATGTTGATTATATGTATAAAAACAATATAATTTAAGTGTATTTCAAAATACAATACAAAATGTCAGTTCTTTTGAGATTGACTCGCTGTGCTTCATGGGAGTGGGCGGAGCTAATGAACTGTTTTGGAGGGTGTGGTTTTTTTTGGGCTTTCTGATTGGTAGAATTTTCTGTACAGCATCATGGGTAATGTAGTTTTCCTCCAGGAATTCCAGTTAAACACGATTATTTTAAAAATAAGCTTAAATAATCCAGGCTGACGGCTTCAGCGGAATCATATAGCATCGATTAACAGTCTTGATTTTAAAGATTTATAAGCACTTCAAAATTTATTTATGGAGAAAAGAAATTGAAGTTTTTCTTCTGGAATCTGACTGTTGCGATGGTTCCATGAAGAACTTTTTTAACATCAATGGAAACTTTCCATTGCACAGAAGAAGTGATTACTGACAGGTTCTATTGAGAACTAAATGAGTATTTAATGGCATGTAGCTGGAAACAAGCAATCCACCTTCTGTTCTTTTAACTTTTACCTTGTGGTGAGGAAGTCCTAAAGGCTTTGCAAATGGAGGTCAGGGGTTAAGTTGGAGCGTAGAAGGGTGATCCCGTATCCATGACCCATGATCAAGAACTCTAGTCTTCTGGTTAACTTCAGGAAAAGGCTATTCCTGAAGCCTGTGATGGAGAACATCAGCAAGAAAACCAGATCCCAGAAGAGGAATTAAAAGAATGTGGAGTGGAGGCAGGTGCATTGACTGTGCATTGTGTGTGTGTGTGTGTGTGTGTGTGTGTGTGTGTGTGTGTGTGTGTGTGTGTGTATGTGTGTGTGTGTGTGTGTGTGTGTGTGTGTGTGTGTGTGTGTGTGTGTGTGTGTGTGTGAGTGTGAGTGTGTGTGTGTATGTGCGTGTGTGTGTGTGTGTGTGTGTGAGTGTGTGTGTGTGTGTGTATGTGCGTGTGTGTGTGTGTGTGTGTGTGTGTGTGTGTGTGTGTGTGTGTGTGTGTGTGTGTGTGTGTGTGTGTGTGTGTGTGTGTGTGTGTGTGTGTGAGTGTGTGTGTGTATGTGCGTGTGTGTGTGTCACAGCTGCTGGAGAACGGCACAGATGGGCTGGTGATTATTAAAAACTCATGACACGACATGTTTTATCTGGTCAGCTTCACAAAAGTTTCTTTCAACTGTTCCTCAATGACAGTGTAATTAAAAACCTGATTGAAGTTTTGATGAGCCAAAGAAATCAAGATTTGTACATTTTCAGAAGAGTTGCCTCTGTGATGCTATAGGGAGATGTTTGTGTTTTCTAGATATTTTCTCTTACTCTTACACTTTTGTGAAATGTTAAATATACACTACAAGTACGTAAAAATAGGTCCAAATGTGCCCATATTTTAAATGACAGATTATATTATTTAGTTTTTTAGGCTTAAAGGACACGTCCTTAAACTTGACAAAAAATGTCCTGACAGAAATGATCAGTAGCGTTCCCTTTTTAATATGGATATAACACTTTATTTTGATGGTCCACTTTAGGAACTTTGTAACCACATGTCAACTATAGCCGTTATTCGATTATTGGTAGACTGTCTGCTTAATATGCTAACACTTTATTGTGATGCTCCCTATACCTTAACTGAATAAACTGGCAAAACTCAAACTGTTTTAGGTAATCAGTAACATCTAAAACTTTAAGTTAAAAAAAGAGTTTTATTAAGCAGAACTGGCAGATTTTCATTTTGTACTCATACCTTTTAATTGCTCTAACTTGAAATAATTGAGTGAGCTAATTCAAACGTTTAACTTAAAATTATCAGGTAATGCCAACTGAAATATTTTTAGTAGTGGAAACTTGGCTAGCTTTAACTAATTCATTAAATGTGAACTTGCATAACAGAACCTCTTATAAATGAGCATAGGAAAAACATTAAACACTACTTATTTTCCCATTTAACATTAATCTTGCACACACACACACACACACACACACACACACACACACACACACACACACACACACACACACACACACACACACACACACACACACACACACACACACACACACACACACACACACACACAAAACCGTATATAATACTTAATATTGGCGTTTACTTTTCCTGATGGCAAAGCATGCTGGAAAATATAAATCCCAGCTTAAATTTAAGTTTGTCTAAATTAAAAGAAACAAGTTTATAAAACTCACAACAATGAAATAATTCAGATAACTTAAAATGTCAGTTTTCTGAACTCAAAAGAAAAAGAAAGTTCTAAATACTCATAACAGTTCATTTGATTGAACTAATTTGTTTAATTTGAGTTGGCTCTACTTAAACCACCAATTCCTTATTTTAAACCTTAGGGTTTACTTTCTACTGTTAACTTATTAACCTGAACCCATAACCTAACAGTCGACTAATACTCTAATGAGAGTTAGTGGACCATCGAAATATTTTTCTTACAGTTTAGAAGATGTAGACACTAAATGAGACGAGATGAAGCGTCCACCTCCCTTTTTGAAAGTGCAGGTAAAAGGCAAAAAAAGAAAGACAGCAAAAAGAAACAAAGACATACAAATTCAAATCCCTCTTATTCAAATGATTTGAAGTCACAGTGATATTTCGTGAGAACAGGAGAGAATAACTTGAAATGAATTGCACATTAACAGACGATCCGAGCCCATTTGAATGGGAGGCGGCGAAAAAGGAAGAGATTAAGAATTTTAATAATCTGCTGGAACGAACCACAATTCATGCCTAATGCCACAACACAACAGCACGGGCCTCCAGGGGCGAGAGAAATTATCTCCATCAAAACACCACCTCACCCGGCACAGAGAGGGAAATGAGGAATTATTCTTTTCCTCTGCATTTATTACGTCTCTGTATCTGAATGCACAGAATAACGTCTTATAGGGGGAAGATGGTGTGATGGGTAAACTGACAAAGTTCAACATGAAAGTTTGTATTAAAGAGAGAGTCCATCCAATATAAATCAATACATCCATATATATATATATATATACCGGTTTTATTATTTGTATACTTTTAAGGTTTGTGGTTTAATGCACGTTCAAAACATTTAAAGGGGGGGTGAAACACTCAGTTTCAGTCAATCTCATGTCAATCTTGAGTACCTATAGAGTAGTATTGCATCCTTCATATCTCCGAAAAGTCTTTAGTTTTATTATATTTATAAAAGAAATATGGGCTGTACCGAGTCTTTCCGGAAAAAAACGAGCGGCTGGAGGCGTATCGTGTGGGCGGAGCTAAAGAATGACGAGCAGTGACATCCTCAAGCGTGGAGAAGCCCATGGCTATCGATCTCAGCTAATAGATATATGATCCAGAATCAAATCTGAGGCTGAAATAAATTGAACAGGAGAAACAGCAGCAGCAGGACGTCCGTCTCTGTGGTGTGGACTGTATTTAGTGGCCTGGCAACATTTGTGTGTGTTTACTCGCAGTTTATGAGGACATGATTCAGTTTATGGACTATTGTATGCGACTAAACCTTAGCAGTAGCAAGCAAAACGGTTTTGCACGTCAGACTAGTGTAACGTTATACAGAGAACAACAATGGAGTCCGTTAGCGCATCTGAATGACGAAGCACGCGATCGTGTCGTTTACTGACGTTTACTCACGCGACGATAGCCGACAGCACAGACATCTGAAGCAGATTTACTCACCGGCTGCTTCCAAAGCAGGACCGAACCTTTATCGCTGGGACCGCTCCGTCAAAAACACACTTCTTTGGTATGATTTCCTGAAGTCCTGACAGCAGTGAACGGTGGAGATCCACTTTGCGACGCGACTGAAGCGATGTTGTGAAGCTTCCCGTCATTTCTGCGTTCAAATCGGTTCAAATGCAGCGCTGCCTTCCCAGAATGCTGTGCTGAAGCGTTGAAGTCGCTCGACGTCACCCATAGGAATAAAGTGGAGCGCGGCGCCTGGATCGACTGGATTTGCAGCTGAGAGTGTTTATGGGCGTGCATTTCCTCTCTCGCTCTAGTCACGCACGCGCGCACCCTACCGGGAGAAGAGCCCGTACGGCCCATACAAGGACCTTCCGCTCTATTAACGTCAAGTAGACCCATACTCGAAAAAAACTCTCCGAAACTTGTGAGAAACCGGAAGGAGTATTTTTGACACAGAAATACTCCATCAAACGTCCAACATTAGTTTTTGAAACTTTGTCTAATTTATGATGGGAATCCAAGTCTTTAACAGTGTAAAAAGCTCAGTATGCATGAAACAGCATTTCACCGCCCCTTTAAGTGCACTTCTTTTTTCACAGGGTCATCGTATCATTGACATCAAACCTGACACAATGCACTTTGACATTTGAATATATACGGGATATGAATGAGATTTGAGAGCTCAGGCGGAGAGGAATTTTACTGCTGGAGAATAAGAGGATGATTGATATTTTAAATTTTTTGAGCTTGACAGCATCAATCATTTTCACTGTAAGCACTATTATCTAAAATAGCTCTTTTTGTCTTCCACAGAAGAAAGTTATGCAGGTTTGAAATGACATGAGGGTGAGGAACTGATGAGAGATTTCAGTTTTGATCCGTATTCCTTCCAGTGCCCATGATAAGCCATAGAAATAAATCAGAGAACGCATCTGCATATGCGAGGGGTGAGCTTTAGATATATACTGTAATCAAGCACGCATTTCTCTCTCTCCACGACACTTCCCAGAGGAGTCAACAGATGCGTCCCATTCAAAGTGGCACATCGCATTACGCACACAAATGTTATGGCTCCACAAGATGCATGATAGCTATTTTCTCTCTCTCTCTTTCGGCTTCAGGGAGTAAGTGAAGCGGCTTTAGCTGTTGGTTGATTGGATGTTGAACATACTGTGGTGAACCCTGGGCTGTCACAGTCTGACAGCTCACGAGAGCGAGGAGATGAGAGGGGAAAAATCTCAGGGGTGCATTGGGAGGTCAGGCCAGCTGTTCCTCCTCTATAGCATTACTGAGAGAATCGCACCAAACACAAAGCAGCAGTAATTCGGTCCGCGTGTATACGGGGCAATAGAGAGACACGCTTACATCATTAACGTCTGCTGTGAATGACACAAGTGGAAACAGACACAGATTTGTCTTCATGGAAACAAAATTCGGCATTCGAAAGGACAAGAATGGAAACTAGTCACATAAACCTTCAGAAATCATTTTAATATGCTGATTTCCTGCTCAGGAAACATTGGTGACACTTTAGAATAATGGTCCGTTATTAATAGATAACTATGCAGGAAGTAATGCAGGACTAAAATTAGCTCTTTTTTTTGCAAGACAAGGTTAAAAGATAAGCACAATAGTTGATAGTCTGCACATAATACTGGATGTAGCCTGCATATACTATTATTTAGCCTAAAAGAATCACTTTAACCACCACATTATCTTATAGTAAGAAAGAAATGTTGAATGACTGCTGATTTCTGTATATACGTTAATTTCCTTTTTTCTATTTTTAAAGAAAAAATCTGCAAAATATTCATCAAACTTATGTAAAAATACCGAAATTTCCTCTTAAAAAAATGTGTTGTAATACCAAAATACAAGCAATTCCTGTAAATGTAATAGTCAAAATTTAAATTACAGCAAATATCTGTAAAACAACTTTCCCTGTGTAATGAAAAAAACGAGAAAATTCTGTAAAAAAAACCCCAAAAAAAACAAAACAGACCATTACCTGTAAAATTACGGGGTGTTTTTGTTATTTTATTTTTTATTTTTTTTACAGTGTAATGAGTAGCACAACATTAACACTTCAGCTACTATTAACTAATATAGAAACAAGCTGAACTATATTGAATTTTATTCAGCGTGAGTCCCGCAAACGCGCCGCCGAGGAGCTTGTTTGTAATCCGAGGACCATGGCTCATTAGTTTCGAAATGGTTTGGGAACAAGCTGATCGCGTTGAAAATAAAGGCATTTGTCCAGCGTTATGAGCTCATTTGAAACATTGCCGCGGCTCATTTAAGAAAATGACAGCTGTGAAGAGACGCCGCTTTAGTTCGAGGTAAGTTAGTGCTAACAATAATAAAGAAAGACGATCAACACCTCATGTGTTACCACTGAAACGTAGATGTAATAAGTTATATTTCCAAATGTAAGCCCATCTTATGCGGGATGACGCTTCATACTGTCGTCTGCTCTGGCTCTAGCCTCGAGTGTTAGCCTGTTTACTTTTTGCAAACCTTGTGAGCGCACAAACGCTGCGACCTCGCCCCAAATGTTTTTAATGGTTTATTAAGTACAAACAGGAGAGTTATGAAAAATGGAGTGCGAGGGATATGTTCACTTCACACAAAAAGATTTTGTAATGAGACGGCTAACTGTAGTAGCGTTTAGTCCACTGTATTATAGACTTATTTAGAGATCACTTTTTTTTTTTTACCGACAACTTTGATCGATTAACGTTGATACGGTCAACCATCGGTCAAACGGTCATCGGTTAACATCCCTAAAACAGAGAGAGAAAATGTAATAAGACAATTTCAGAAGTGTAAATTTGAACATGTTTATTTTAATTTCCATAAATTCCATATGGCTCGATTAATCCTGTAATATATGTATAGTACAGGACTTTTTTTTTTTACATTGCCAACCTGTAAATTCATTTGAGAGCAAGTAATGAAACACAAAAAAGGATTGTTTAAAGTTGCGTATTGTGCCTTTTTCCTTTACCACTATTTGTTTTATAATTTTAATGGAACCGGAACCGGAACCGGAATTGTTAGGCGGAGCCGGAACCGGAAAATTTCTCACGATTCCCAACCCTAGTCATAGGGCACACACACACAGTCACACACACACTCTCTCCCCCACACATACATTGTTTTTAATGTTGAGCAGTTGTTCATAGTTTTGTGGAAAGTGTGATGCCTTTCCAGGATTATTTGATAAATCAAAATTGTTTTATTACAAAAAGTCTTTACTGTCACGTTTGATCAATGTCAATCCTTGCAGAATACAATTATTGATTTCTTATAATGATTTTCTGTCTTTTGTTGTTGTTGTTGTTGTTGTTGTTTTGTTTGTTTGTTTGTTTTTTGCATTATTGTTTGGAACATATGACTTTGATTTAGTGGAAAAAATAGGTAAAGCATTAATAAGCAGTCACAGAAAGTAAGACGATGGAAGTTTTTCTGTGTGAACTACTATTTTACATTCAGTATCTATTCAAATATTAAAAATATATTTGTTGCTTGCATGCTTTCAGGAGAAAGAAGAACAAAAGATCCTTCTAGAAGGACAGTGAGACACCAATATTACCCGACAGCGCTGATAGATTGAGTCTGCCACTAGCTGTGGCTCGTGATGACATCGAGTGTGTCTGTGTGTGTGTGTGTGTGTGTGTGTGTGTGTGTGTGTGTGTGTGTGTGTGTGTGTGTGTGTGTGTGTGTGTGTGTGTGTGTGTGTGTGTGTGTGTGTGTGTGTGTGTGTGTGCGTGTGTGTGTGTGTGCGTGCGTGTGTGTATGCTCATCAAAACAAAGACAAACAAATTGACGTAATCATGAAGT
>NC_090195.1:34796924-34854424 GCF_024679245.1 Pseudorasbora parva
CACACACACACACACACACATGTTGGTCTATGTGGTTTACAGGGACTCTCCATAGGCGTAATGGTTTTTATACTGTACAAACCGTATTTTCTATCCCCTTACACTGCCCCAGCCCCTAAACCTACCCATCACAGGAAACATTCTGCATTTTTACTTTCTCAAAAAAACATCATTTAGTATGTTTTTAAGGCCGTTTGAATTATGAGGACATTTGATATTTATAGTGTAATACCAGTGTAATAACCATGTAGTTATACAAATTTGTGCCCTCATAAACCACATAAACAGGCTCACACACACACACACACACACACACACACACACACACACACACACACACACACACACACACACACACACACACAGCTTTTTCTGTTGTAATGAATATCTTATGTTGCCAATCATACAAATCAGATTGCTCTCATTTCTTCATCTTTTGCCGAGCTTGGCCTATAATAAACGGAGATGGTATCTGTTTGATTTGGCCCGTCCGTCGAACAGAAGAGCTCACCGCTGCACTTTATTATGGCATTGGAAGGAAGAAGTGTTATTTAAAATGTGTTTGTGGGAAGTCATTATTGCTCTGTGGCATTTAAACTGAATGAGAGATTGTGTTATTGTGAAGCTCTCAGCGCACGCAGGACAATCCAATAAGAAAACAGAGTTTGGAAATAAGAGACTTATTAAAGACAGAGGATCAGGGGAAGGGGTCTCGGCGTGCAATCACACACTCCTGATTGGCTTTTCTCCTGCCTGCCTATTTTAAAGTGATCAAACTCATACATTTTTTTTTTCATAATTATTTTTTTATTGATGTGAAAAGAAGGCATTTGAATTAAAATATATAATGATGGTCTTTTATCTGTTGTATTGTTTATTTCTTTCTTTCTTTCTTTGTTTACTTATTTGTTAGTTAGCTAGTTAGTTAGTTGTTTTCAATCATTTACAAAAAATGTCATGCATTATTTACACAACTTAAAATAACTTTTGCTCCTTTTTTATGGCATTTGTGTCATGAGTGTTAAAAACTTGTATTTTTAAAATACAAAAGATTGAGGAAAAGTACTTTCCACAGCAAAATTCAGAGGAAAATGAGTTCAAATGCTCAAATGTGAGTTTATTTATTTAAAAAAAAATTGTTTGCTTGTTTAATATTATTATTTTTAGTTTTACAGCTCATTGGTGTATTTTTTTCTCAAATGTGGGTTTGGGGAGGTTTTTTTTATTTAATTTGTTTGTTTGATTGTTTGTTTGTTTGTTTGTTTGTTTGTTTGTTTGTTTAAATTGGTATGTCTGATCATAATTGGTCTAATCAATGGTGTGTGTTTTGATATATGGTTGCCATTTTAGAAAATGTTTTTTTTATAAGAATTTGTTATTGTCACTGAATGTTACAAAGCTTGCTTAAAAAAAAAAAAAAAAAAAAAAAAAAAACCTTGCTCTAGAGACCAAACAACCTTTGTGGTAAATATTAATGCCAACATGTAAATACTTAACATCAAAATTTTAGGAGAAAACTGAACTGAGTTTACTTGTCTCAGAAAGAAAATAAAAACTTCTAACTTTAGATCTACCTTTGCCAGAGGTGGACAAAGAGCACAACTTCGGGTGAGAGACTTTCACACTCACATTACCTGAGTAAAAGTAAAAGTACTGCAGGTCAAATATTACTCCGTTACAAGTGAAAGTTGTAGAAACTTATTTTTACTTAAGTAAAAGTACAAAAGTATTTGTTTCAAAAGTACTTAAGTATCAAAAGTAAATTTCCTTTTTTTATGTCAGTGCATTATTTTATTATAGTTGTATAAATGCACATTATGCCATCATGGTTTAAGCCAGTCAGTGACGCTCCATCTGACATACTAGCATACGACTAACTTAAACTCATTTAAATACTTGTAGAAAAGTTACAAAGCTCTTTATAAAGCTGCTGTCACTTTAAGGCCGAATGCACGGATCCAATACACTGATACACATCTGATATTCTCCAGCGGTTTACTCTTCTCTTTCTCCCAGACATTTACATTTTTTAACATTTTACTCTTTTTTTCTCCAGAAAACTGAAATGTGTGCCAAGTATAACTGTGCTGAGGAACCGTCTTCTTCCATTTTGCTATAAACTGATCAGTGTTCAAAAATAGTTTGAAAACTTCACATGACGCTACAAGAGTGATTAATGATTACTGTCTGCAAAAAAAGAAGAAAAAAATCATCCACTGACTTTCAACGCTGCGACAGAAACGACTTTTGACTTCGAGGACCTTGATAGAAATGTAGTGGAGTAAAAAGGACGATATTTGTCTTTCAAATGTAGTGAAGTTAAAGTCATTAGTTTACAGAAAAAAATAATACTCAAGTAAAGTACAGATACTCAAAGAGTGTACTTAAGTACAGTACTCGGAAAATGTTCTTAGTTACTGTCCAGCTCTGATCTTTGCTCTTGACTTTCCTTCAAAATGTGCAGATGTTAGTAGATTTGATTGGAAAGCATCAGCCCAGAACGCTAAACATAAAGTGCACATGTATGTTTCCGTGTTGGTTAGCATCTCTTGACCTCCGCCCAAACCTCCGCCAGTTGCTCAGCTCTTTATCTGCTTCCCTCAGCGCCGTGGTCTGGCCCCGCAGAGCTTCACACTCAGCGCAGGATAATGCGCTCCGACTCATTAGTGCGGGAGGATGAGTGAGACAGTCAGTCTACACACAGCCCATGTCAAACACACACATACACACTCATTCTTATCCTATCCGAGCTCTTATTACATCAACTTGTGTTACTGTGATAAAAACCAGGGGCGCAGTCAAGAGTTCAAGAGTTACGAAATGTCTTAAACGTCTTATCATTTATCTTTAGTGCAATTCTTGAGAAAGTCCCAAGAATTCCCTTACAGAAAAAATAACAGACTTTGGGGTTTAATGAACGCCTTTCACGTTTAATGTACACATAACGCTACACCTGATTTATTTTGTTTGTTGTTTAGTTTTGTTTTTACGGGGTTTTACATTACAGTGAACAAATCATAATTATTCTTTATGATTTATGTATGTCAGATTTTTTTTTTTTGGGGGGGGGGGGTTGCAAAAGAAACTGAAGTTGTAATTCTTATAGAAAGAGGCACTGACACAGTTTGTCATGTTTAATTCTGTAAAGCTGCTGCTTTAAAGCAATATATTATATAAAGCTGAATAGAAATAAACGTGACGTGACTGAATCGCTCAAACATATCCACATCACTATATCACCGCTGGCATTTAGCACTTTGATATTTTCTTTAAAATGTAAAGTGCTTTATAAATAAAATGTATTATTATTATTATTATTATTATTATTATTATTATTGTTGTTGTTGTTGTTGTTGTTGATGTTGTTGATGTTGTTGTTAGTGTTGTGTTTATTTTGTTATTGAGAGGAACGCGTGCAGCACATATTCCTCTAATCAACGCTGTCAGATGTTCGATGACAGTGTATTGCTGGTAACGTAGAATGAAAAAGAACTTGTCGTGAGAATATCAGGTTATTTACGATGATTTGTACCAGCTTTAAATCTTGATCTGTTATTCCAGACAATCGAAGTTGGTCGAGGTTTTACCTTTAAAAATAAAGGTGTCAGGAAGAAACAAAAATGGGGTTTCACAGTGATGCCATAGAAGAACCATTTTTGGTTCCCCAAATAGTTTTGTGAAAGAACCATTTTTTTTTACTAACCATTGTATATTCTAAAGAACCGTTTTGCACTACAAAGAACCTTTTGTGCAAAGGAAAGTTTATTTGGATATTAAAGGGTTAGTTCCCCCAAAAAATGAAATCTATGTCATTAACTCCTCACCCTAATGTTCTTCAATCCTCAAATAAAGATTTGAACGGTTATGAATCAGGGTATTGATTCATGATTCGGATCGCGTGTCAAACTGCTGATTTCAGGTGACAGTTGCATACGCTCTCGGACTAAATATAAAATATCTTAAACTGTGTGTGAAGATGAACGGAGGTCTTACAGGTGTGTTTCTTCATGGAACCATACATCCTGCCCAAGAACCATTTAAGAACTTTATTTTTTAAAGTGCAGCTAAAGACCCATTTGATCCATTTAATAAACGGTGTAGGACCTACACCTACATCTACTGCACCCCCAGAGACTGGTTTGGTGGATTTCCCAGCAGGGCACTTTATGAGTTATGAATAAATTCAGTTTCCAGAGGTACCACATCTGCTATTTCCCACTTACTTTGTATATTGAATCTGCCCGTCTGACTGGGACGCGTCTCCAACAGCTCGGGGTGATTTTCGTCATGTACAGTAATTATGACAGCACATGTTAATTCACTGTAAGCTGTAAGAACGAGGCACGCCATGCCGTGAACAGGACTCGAAAGGAGTAAAACTTGGAGTAGCAACTGCAAACTGTCGGGTGAGAGACTTTCACACTCAATTAGCAAACGCTATCTGTCTTTCAAAACCCGTTTATGGTTCTGCAGTGGATCTAGTGTTTGTGTTTTTGAAACGCTCTAGTCTGTCAGGCAAACATTGAACATAAGGTATGAAAACTAGCAGAGAAAAATGTAAGGGGAAAACGAGTTGCATAAACATCCTTTTGATTTTTATCTTCCAGCAGTTATTATTCTATGAAGTTTAAACTGTACAATTGGTTAATAAAGTGGAACTTTTCTACTTTAAACATTTTATCTCAGCAAATAACATCATTTAGCGAACTGCAGTGTAATGAAGTCGACACATCATGTTTAATTTGAGTTGAAGGGCCCTATCATACACCCGGCGCAATGTGATGCCAGGCGTGATGTAAGAGTTTTCTGCTAGTTTAGCCCAACGCAGTTCTCGTGTTCATTTCAGAACCACGCTGTAAAAAAGTCTGCAAAAACAGGGCGCAATGCATGGGCGTCAGAACCATTGTGTGTGTGTGAGACGAGACCTCACCCACGTTTTACGACCAATGATATCAACACAGTCTCATCCCTACTCGTCAAATGTTGCCGAACGGTCAAGGGACCCTGACGTCAGCTGTTGACGCACAGGGTACCCCTAAATCGCCATTTTTCGACGTACTGGGTAATCCACTGATTTCAACGAGAAACCTAGGACGTCATAAACAGACGTGTTGGGCATGTGAATGTTATCGTCATGATGGAATTTATTGGGTTATAATTGTTCCATTATGACATGTTGGAGTGTGATTCTCAATTTAATCAGCCAGCACAATTGTATTTACATTTATTTACGCTATGATACACGTTTGAAACAGCAGTCAAAACCCACCCCGCCCTAAACCTACCCATTTGCGTATTATATGATATAAAACACAGACTGTAACAGACAACAGGCACACTTTATTGAAAAATTCAAACTATTCCGAGGCCAAACGATTGAATCGTGAGAAGAAAAGACCCAAAAGCAATCACCTCGTCTCTATCCGCGCCGCGCGCCGCGCGCATAGGCCGCGCCCCGCGCCCCGGCGTCACACCGAAGACGCCACAGGTAGACCCCTCGGCGTCACGCGATGGACGAACTGGGAACCCAATTGCTTTCAGTGGGAAACCTTTGGCGTCAACATTAGACGGCAATTCTATCGGTATGAAATCGCGCTGAAGAAGTCTCATTCAGAACACTTCGCGATGTTTGGCATCAGATCACGTGTGCCACATGTTGGTGAGTAGTCATACATATTATGTCCTAATATTTGATATAAAGTATTTTCTGCTTGTCGTTATCGATCATGTTCAGTCACTGCATTGTATCTGTCATCATCTCCACTGAGGCTTTGCATTTCTTTGCTTTCTAAATAAACACACCTTGCTAATAGGGTGATTAAACACTGTCACGTGACGTGCTATAGACCTTTAAACAGTTGTTAATATTTAATAATAATTACTAGTGTAGTTCCAACGTGGCATTTGTAGTAGAAGCACAATAAAAAAAAAAAAAAACAACACTTGCCATGCGTTTACCACGGTATTGGTAGTTTTAATGTGATATTTGTTGTAAATAAACAGTAGCCACAACAATTACCATGCTTTAAATGCATTTTAATGTAAAATCCAAATATTGTTATTTAAATAGTATACTTTATAATGCTATATATTATATATTATGACTTTTTTTCTCTCTTTCTTTTTTTTTTTTTTTTTACCTGAAAAGACCAAAAGGGCCTCTCGGACTCAGTCAACCCATTCTTGTTTGTGGAGAAGTAACGGAGAAAACCGAAAGCTGCAACAGCAAATATTTGTAATGGTATGTATGTGTTGGTTTGAACCCTTTATCAAACATTTTATTTAGCATTTGTTGTTACTTATTCTTACAAATCCCATAGCTCAATCAGTAAGAACATATTCCCAAAGTCTTAATAATTCACAAGATTTAACAAGTTGTCAAATTCGTATGATTCTCGTACATATAGCTCTGGAAAAAAGACCACTTAACATGGATTTCTAAATGTTAAGTGTCTCTTAATTTTTTTTTCCAGAGCTGTATTTGTATATGAAGAGTTCAGATGCAAAAGCCTCAAAAAGCCACTTCGGTCACATGACATCAGATATTCAATTATTTTTTCTTAATCAGATCAGTTGCACTGTTTATAACGTCCCGTTTGCATGTAAATAATTTATGTGATCACAAAATCAAGTGAGTTATCTACATTTTCAAACAAATTCATATGATATAGCTTGCTATTACATACTTTTAATAATGGGAATGCACACATATCTGTGAACTTATTACATAAATGTATTTAACATTTAATTATGCATTGTTTTTTTACAGCAAGAAACAGTTATGTATGAACTCACAACTTGCATGCAATGTAATACAATTTCCTCTTTCTTTCTGTCTTGCAGGATTACTTGCAGATTACTTTTATTTATTTAAAAAAAAAATTTAAATAGTATTTTTTTTAATAGTTTTTTAAAAACTATTAAAACTATATAATTTATTTTGTTTAAAAGATCTCTACAATATCAAACTCAACAGCTCTTTTAAGAGTCAACCCTCACAAGAGCTTCTAGTGATTCTCAGCGAGTCTTGGCGTAAAACTGTCTTAATTTATATGTTTTAAAAACAATAGTATTTGCACAGAGTAAGTGAGATTTTCTTGTTTTACAGAAGAGAAGAAAGACCAGACCTTATATCGAAGCTATAGAAAACAAGTCCTTTGTTTAGGGTGAGGAAGGAAGATGGACATCTTGTGCCCGAAGAAGACAGAAAAATGCGCAAGTCTATTGGTATGTCTTGTATTGAAGCAATGCTGTAATATGTAGTACAAAATTTGATGTTGATCTCTCAAAGGACTATTCATTTCAACAGTGATCATTCTTTCTACTCTGATAAAATACGTACCATTATTCATGTCTAAATCTTTTAATAACTCCTAAAATAAGCAAATGAGGTTCTGTATCTTGGATTTATTTAAAATGGTAAATATTTGTTTTCCCTTTTTGATACAATTATTATTACACTTTTGGCCTTCAGTTCTTAAAAACTACTCCGTCTGTTTGTCTTAGATAAAAGCAGACAAGTGTGGGAAAAAGCATTTAGTTGTTATAAACTCCATGTATTTCTCCATTGTTTTGTAGACCATGGATGGTTCTGGGTAGCTTTAGAAGATAATGAGTTGGGACATATTAGGAATCAAATAGTAAATGTTCTTTGAATTATGTGAAATATCTGGTTAGTTCTTTCTAAAAGATCTACTGTTTAAAAGGTTGCTGTTAATATGGGTAAATTAGTTTTTGTTCAGTACTTGGCTAATATTATGGGCTGCAATATTATACATAATGCTTCAATGTGTATATTATTTTATGTACTGACTGCTGCTTTGTAAATTTAAATCAGGAATTGGCATTTCTGCCCATTTTGAGGTGGAGAGTTTACTGAAGAACATAGGTTAACCCGACTGTACATTAAACTTAATCTGAATTGTGTTTGTTGTTTTACTTTTAGACCAGGACTGGAGAACGCCGGATTATACGACTTCTTCCTCTGGTTGAGAAAAGGCTACACAACATCAGTGATCACATCATCTGTACATTGATTATACTGTAGGGTACAAGTGGGCGAACTGTTTAGAAGAAGAAGAAAATGAACATGATAGAGGGAAGAGACAGAAACCAGTCTAGTTGTAATAATGAATCATTATTTTCCAACACTATATCAAATCTGTTTTCTGTATCATAGTTGACTGGATGGGATTATGTGGCACTCATTTGTGTGGCTTCAGCAGCTGTGAATGGATTAATATGATGTTAATGTGTTTTTTAAAACCCATTTTTATTTATCTTGAATCTTATTTGACTTTATTCTACTTTATCAACTGTATACTGTATCCTCCAATAAAGTGTTGAGTGATAAAGTATGGTGAGTATTGTGTATGGTGTTTGGTACAGTAAATACACATTCAACCAGTTTATTTAGGTTATCTTATTAATTACCAAGAATATTTTACTTGAGAAGTAAACATTTTTTATCTGGTTATATTATATTTGGTACAATTCTCCAAAAAGTTGTATATACTTGCATGCTGTGACAAGTATGTCAGTTTTCAGTGAAATAAAGGGAAGGATTACAAACACTTCAAGCTTAACT
This sequence comes from Pseudorasbora parva, assembly GCF_024679245.1. Classification (NCBI taxonomy): domain Eukaryota; kingdom Metazoa; phylum Chordata; class Actinopteri; order Cypriniformes; family Gobionidae; genus Pseudorasbora; species Pseudorasbora parva. The sequence continues at coordinate 34,805,512 of NC_090195.1, forward strand.
GAAGATGATCCATGTTGATCATTCTGGTACATCTACTACTGCAATACAAATTAAAGCATGCACATTTTTGATGTCAGGTACGTGAAGAGGGTGTAGATGAAATTGTGATAATGTCTCATGTTATTATTACTTAATGGTGCATGGTCCTATATTTAATAGTAATAATGAAGTGTAAATAATATAAATAGTTTTTGTTTACTCTGGAAAGTGGATAATGGCAAGTTGTTGCAGGTTCATCCATTATATTTATTAGTGTTTATCCATAAAAGAAAATAAAACGTAATAATTATTATTTTACAACATTTCTTTCAAATATTTCTGTATTTGATCAGATGGTCTTACAATATCAAAACCTAATACAAGCATGACGTTAGAATAGAAAAGACAAAATACTCTGATATTTAAATGTGACTCAAAGTTTGTTGTCCGTGATGAGGAGAATATATCTGTGTATGTTGTACTGCCCTTACACCTCCAGGGACCCAGTAGTGGCCCCTGGAAGAGCAAAAAAAAAGCATGTTTCAAATGGCTTTAACTCAAAGTCTGGTTAGCGTATCACAGAGAAAATTGGCAGGACAACTGCATATGCAATGTTTACTAAATAATGTTGGCCACAGTTTTCAGACATATATGGAAAGCTGCCATAAAGGTTTTTTTAAAAGTGCTCACAGTAAAATATACAATTTCAGCTTGGCCCTCATATATGTCATAAAGGTTTGCACAATGAACATATTTTAATATCCAGTTGTCCATTAAATATGTTATTTACTTAACATTTATTGTTTCATTATGAAAACTTTTAAACTACATTACCCATATATCTGTCATTGTATCAATGCAATGGGAAACATGGCGCTGTAGTTCATAGAAGTGTGCAGAAATGCTTAGGGTTAGGGTTGGGTTCTCAGTAAAGGAGTCATTTCTCACAACATAGCGACACTTTATAGTTAGCTTAACGTATTACTGACGTAATAACACCAAAACATACTTTGTAACATGAAACGCCGTTTTATATGGGTTAAAACAGATAGTCCAATCACAGCGCGTTCTGCGATAAAGTCACAGCCAATGACAACCCAGCTGAACAGAGGCGTCACACTTACTTGTCCATTTATGGTAAATTATATCACATCTCATCCGGTTCAACTGAAGGGGTAGATTCCTTAAAGATTTAATATTTAGGCTGCTAAATATTTATTTATTCTAATTAAATAATAAAACTCACATTTTAAAACGAAAGTCTTCTTTGTGTGGTTAAACTGATGCATAATACATATATTTGAAAGAGAATCCTTTTTCTATGCAATGGTCTACAAGCATAAACTTCTTTAAGCCATCCTTTATAATCTGAACTCTTGGAATTAAAACAAATATAACAAAAGCACAATGAATGCACACAATTTTGTAAGCATATTCCAATATTTAATGTCAAACAGTTTAAATACAAATGTAGTGCCCATATATATATATATATATATATATATATATATATATATATATATATATATATATATATATATATATATATATATATATATATATATATAGGCAAAAAAAGAACATTTTACATTCTAAACTTTAATACTATATATTTGCGATTATTGTTCACTTTTATTGTAACTAAATTAAATGCCAATTAAAATAGTTGATGATTATTGTAAATGTTAACCATTTTCAGTAAGAAAATACTTCTATAAAGTACATTCATGTTACAGTTACATTAACAAGGTAGTGATATAATGATAGTGAAATAGTGATAGAGGTAGTTATGGTAGATATGTACTTTAGTGACCATTGTAATAAAAGTTTTAATGAATAATTATTGATTTCAAAAGGTATTAACTCTCACTATCTTCATTTGTTCAAACAAACAACAAAAGCAGAAATATACATTGGACTATAGCATCATGAAGGCAATGCATGACTAGAACCAGTGGATGGCAATAGATATGTCCTTCACTAAAACTCCTGATGATAAAGGCATAGGCAGACATCAAGAACAGTTTATGAATATTGGTTCTGCATATATCAGAGATCATAATAAGACTCCACGTGAAGACTTTGAGACACTGTGACAGAGCAAAGGGTGCACTTCACTGGACATGTCCTATGCATGCCCAAACAACAACACCCAAAAACATTTATGAAGTGGACACCACCAGGAGGACGCACGAGACAGGGAAAACCAAGGAAGATATGAGACAGATGTTTCACGAAGACCTCAATGCCGGTGTTCCATGAGAAGATGTGAAAACGTGGCCACAGATCGAATATGTTGGAGGACACATGTTGCCCAATGTGCCCAGGACAGGACATGATGATGATGTTGTCAGTTTAAACATAACTGTAGGATTTATTTCTGTAAAAAAACGATGCATAATTAAATGTTAAATACATTCATGTAATAAGTTCACAGATATGTGTGCATTCCCATTATTAAAAGTATATAATAGCAAGCTATATCATATGAATTTGTTTGAAAATGTAGATAACGCACTTGATTTTGTGATCACATACATTATTTACATGCAAACGGGACGTTATAAACAGTGCAACTGATCTGATTAAGAAAAAATAATTGAATATCTGATGTCATGTGACCGAAGTGGCTTTTTGAGGCTTTTGCATCTGAACTCTTCATATACAAATACAGCTCTGGAAAAAAAAATTAAGAGACACTTAACATTTAGAAATCCATGTTAAGTGGTCTTTTTTCCAGAGCTATATGTACGAGAATCATACGAATTTGACAACTTGTTAAATCTTGTGAATTATTAAGACTTTGGGAATATGTTCTTACTGATTGAGCTATGGGATTTGTAAGAATAAGTAACAACAAATGCTAAATAAAATGTTTGATAAAGGGTTCAAACCAACACATACATACCATTACAAATATTTGCTGTTGCAACTTTCGGTTTTCTCCGTTACATCTCCACAAACAAGAATGGGTTGACTGAGTCCGAGAGGCCCTTTTGGTCTTTTCAGGTAAAAAAAAAAAAAAAAAGAAAGAGAGAAAAAAGTCATAATATATAATATATAGCATTATAAAGTATACTATTTAAATAACAATATTTGGATTTTACATTAAAATGCATTTAAAGCATGGTAATTGTTGTGGCTACTGTTTATTTACAACAAATATCACATTAAAACTACCAATACCGTGGTAAACGCATGGCAAGTGTTGTTTTTTTTTATTTTTATTGTGCTTCTACTACAAATGCCACGTTGGAACTACACTAGTAATTATTATTAAATATTAACAACTGTTTAAAGGTCTATAGCACGTCACGTGACAGTGTTTAATCACCCTATTAGCAAGGTGTGTTTATTTAGAAAGCAAAGAAATGCAAAGCCTCAGTGGAGATGATGACAGATACAATGCAGTGACTGAACATGATCGATAACGACAAGCAGAAAATACTTTATATCAAATATTAGGACATAATATGTATGACTACTCACCAACATGTGGCACACGTGATCTGATGCCAAACATCGCGAAGTGTTCTGAATGAGACTTCTTCAGCGCGATTTCATACCGATAGAATTGCCGTCTAATGTTGACGCCAAAGGTTTCCCACTGAAAGCAATTGGGTTCCCAGTTCGTCCATCGCGTGACGCCGAGGGGTCTACCTGTGGCGTCTTCGGTGTGACGCCGGGGCGCGGGGCGCGGCGCGCGGCCTATGCGCGCGGCGCGCGGCGCGGATAGAGACGAGGTGATTGCTTTTGGGTCTTTTCTTCTCACAATTCAATCGTTTGGCCTCGGAATAGTTTGAATTTTTCAATAAAGTGTGCCTGTTGTCTGTTACAGTCTGTGTTTTATATCATATAATACGCAAATGGGTAGGTTTGGGCGGGGTGGGGTTTGACTGCTGTTTCAAACGTGTATCATAGCGTAAATAAATGTAAATACAATTGTGCTGGCTGATTAAATTGAGAATCACACTCCAACATGTCATAATGGAACAATTATAACCCAATAAATTCCATCATGACGATAACATTCACATGCCCAACACGTCTGTTTATGACGTCCTAGGTTTCTCGTTGAAATCAGTGGATTACCCAGTACGTCGAAAAATGGCGATTTAGGGGTACCCTGTGCGTCAACAGCTGACGTCAGGGTCCCTTGACCGTTCGGCAACATTTGACGAGTAGGGGTGAGACTGTGTTGATGATATCGGACCCACTCATTTTTATCGTCTCTAATTCAGCACATGCCTGTTTACCGACCCTTAACTGATAAACACTTATTATTAAACACATTTTAGACGCTTTATTTCCACCTTTTTAATATTTTCTCAATTTTTATTGAATTTTTATTTATTTTTAAATGATCTGATATGTGATGGGGAAAGGGAGTAGAGCGAGTGTGGCAAAAGGCGGATTGGAACCTCTGATCGATTTGTGTTTTAAAACGTGATGCCATGCGTCTCGAACCCCTAGACTATAGCTAGGGTATATTACTCAGTGATTTCTGTAATTTTATCTTTCCCAATCAATCGTTTAGTAAACGGAAAATGTTTATCTGGAATGTAAAATTCCAGGACATCTGGACACAGAGCATAATAAACATGCAACTTGTTCATTATCATTATCTGTGAGACTGTTGATTTCTATATGGCAGTTAAATGAATATAGTCTTTTTATTAGAGTATTGGTATTGACTGGTTTGAGGTCTTTTATTGGTATAGGCAAGGGATATGGCCTCAAAACGCACCATAATGCAGGAAATCACATCTACGAAATAAAAAATGTTGGTCGGAGAACCCCCAGACCCCCCCCCCCGCAAAAAACACCCCACCCATAATATTTCTCACCAGCCGCTACTGACCCACCCACTTTTTATTTGCTTCCGACGCCCATGGTGCAATGTACTGTAAACATGAAGGAATTTTCCATATTGGTTTTTTACAGGTGTTTTATTTTGAATTACACATTGCATTAGTTTGTGTTTTAAAGGTCAACGAGACTATCCGTAAAATTACTGAATAATGTACTGGCAGAAAATTACCAGCACATCCACTTTTCTCTTTTGAGGAACTGAAAACCACTGACCATTCTGCCCGACAGAGGCATAAAGCAGTAACTTCCTTTTGGGTTGAAAATTAGTTATTGAGATTTTTGGGACATTCGAGACCTCCTTTATCATGTGGATAAATATCTTTAGTCAATCCGTTGTTTTATAGAGAAAATAATGGGTTGTCTTAACAGCAGAGGTGGACAAAGTACACAACTTCATTACTTAAGTAAAAGTACAGAAGTATTTGTTTTTAAAAGTACTAAAGTATCAAATGTAAATTTCATTTTTTTTAATCAACACATTATTTTATTATTGTTGTATAAATGCACATTATGCCATCATGGTTTAAGCCAGTCAGTGACGCTCCATCTGACACACTAGCAGACGACTAACTTAAACTCATTTAAATACTTGTAGAAAAGTTACAAAGCTCTTTATAAAGCTGCTGTCACTTTAAGGCCGAATGCACGGATCCAATACACTGATACACATCTGATATTCTCACACTGTTCACCTTCACTGAAGACAGAATCAACTTTGTTTATGTGAATACTCCACAAAATGAGCATTTGGACATCCGTCTTCTTCCATTTTGCTCTAAACTATAAATCAGTGTTTAATAAATGCTGTGAAATCATTGAACTTCACGAGACTCTACAAGAGTGATTCCTGAAAGGCTTTCTGCAAAAACCCAAACACCTTTTAAAGAAGAAAAAGACTTTCAAAGCTGCGACAGAAACGACTTTCGACTTCGAGGACTTTGGTGGAGTAAAAAGTACGATATTTGTCTTTTAAATGTAGTGAAGTTAAATTCATACATTTCCAGAAAAAAATAATACTCAAGTAAAGTACAGATACTCAAAAAGTGAACTTAAGTACAGTACTGAAGTAAATGTGCTTAGTTACTGTCCAGCTCTGCTTAACAGTGACTTCCAAAAGCCCAGGAGAAAGGCAGAACACCGAAACAGCAGTTAATCATATTGAGTTGGGATATTCTGCTATTGTTTAGCCGTCGTTTAGGAGTAACTTTTTCGGGTTGGAGTTACGGTATTCTGCCGTTGTTTTACTGTCCATTTGCAGTGTTGATATTACAGTGTAGCCTGTGTCAAACATCTGTCACTGAAGCAATTTTGACACACACACGATAGCTAAATAAAAGTGTAGGTAAAACAAATTGCTGAGAGGTTGTTTTTACTAATAGCGTCTAAGGAGCTATTCATTGAGATGGCTTTCGAAATGCCATGGTCACTAGACTTTATACAGGTGTTACTATAATGATTTTGTAAATGGTGAACAGCAACCAGATATTGATAATGTGGAAGTTACTGCCGTTTGCCTTAATCTGACTTCTCACTTTTTGCAGACAATACAAATGCAGAGTACAGGAACTTCAAAATAGGGGTCAAAAGTAAAGCTTGAGCTCAATATTTTTTTATGTAGATCATTTAGTAAAACGTCTAATTGGCAGTTTTCCATTGTCCTAGCTTAATTTTGCTGGACAAGTTAAAATCTTTAAAGTCAGTTTTCTCAGTTACACACACACACACACACACACACACACACACACACACACACACACACGCACGCACGCACGCACGCACGCACGCACACAGAGTCTGGCATCACATTGCAGCACACACACATTTTTAACTATTAAAAATAAAAGGCTTCCTCTCTGGAGAAGCGTTCAGTCTCTCCTCATGTCAATAGTGAGTCCGCTCATGGCTCAAGCACTGGCTTTTAAAGGGAAAGGGAGATAAGGCTCTGATTGGTTTATTGCCAATTTGGTATTGGTTACAGCTAAAACACACCCATGACTCATTAAGAGACGAGGGACAAAGTTTTGGACCATGCGCCTGGTGCGCCAACCTTTTTTTTCATCGTTAATCTAGCAGAAGTGTATTTGGATCGGCCCTAAGAGCTCCTGCGCCGTGAGCTTCAGATCATGTGCTCAGATCGGTCAAATTGGACCCTTTAAGTATTGAGTTAAATCCATCATAATTCCATCATAAAATATTTGGCCTTACTTTTCATTGTTCAAGCGCTTTTAGCCCTCGATCATCTTTCATGTTTCCAAAAACAGGTCTGTTCAGATTAAATTCATTCTAGAGCTGTAGGTGATCAGACATGTGACTGAGAAACCATTTAAGCCCAGGTGAAAACATAAATATCCTTCATTTTGTTTGTTTTCTTTGTCATTTTATTTCTTAATGAAGTAAATATTGTTGGATTCGTCAGGTGAAACACATGCATCCCACATTGCTTTAGGCCACTGAGGTGACATCTGAATCGAATTATGCATTTATAGCTCGGCCAAAAATCTCATGACCTTTCGACTTCAATTCCAGGGAAGACACTTTCTTGAAGGTCTCGCCTCTCCCACCGGTTCTCCACTGGCGCACATTTCTGACAGCGAGTTTATTTCGGCACCGTCGGGCACGAGATAAGCAGGGCCTGGTCCCTGGAAGGCTGACAGTAACAAAAGCCCTCTGTCAGTCAGGTCCCAGACTGGCCCGTGGCAGTGTCAGAGTGAAATGTCCAGCAGATAAGCCGACTGAATAAATGGAGCCGTCGGAGCACCGAGAAACTTGCTCTCCGTTCCCGGAGCTGTTCGTGCCAGGTAACTGCCAGTGAATTGTTCGCAGGGAACGCGTCCAGTTGACATTTGGTTTTCCATGGTTTCATTTCGGTGTCAGCATCCCAAATGTCATTTTTAATTGTGCCAAGCACAACATTCAACGTTTCATAAAGCCAAAGCATGTTTGAAGAACTCTCTAAAAAATGCTGGGATAAAAACAACCCAAGTTGGGTTGAAAATGGACAAACCAGAAATTGGGTTGTTTGAATCCAGTGAATGGACTCATTCGAACAACCCAATTTTTTGTCCATTTTCAACCCAACTTGGGTTGTTTTTAACCCAGCATTTTTTAGAGTGAAGGCAACTCGTCCAATTTATCTCGATTTCATTTTAATCTTAAGTGTTTTTTTCTGCACAGTCGGTTTGAATGATTAGCATGCACTCTAAAAGCTATTGGGTTGTTTGAACCCTTTGAATGTTTTTTTTTAACCCAGCGGAAGGGGATAAATGTTTGCTTAAAATAACCCAATCGCTTGATTAAAATGTATAATACGCCATAAAGTGCGTATCATATGCACGTGAAAAACCGTGTACCATACGCACGCCAAAACTCATTTTGGGGTATACATTCCACGAGATTGCAAACTCATACTATTAATACGCATTTTCGTGAGATCCGGTTCTTTTAACTCAGTATTTTTTTCCAAGTGTGTGATTTAGCTTATAAAAGCAAAACAAGGCTCTGCCAATTAAGTATTTTTTTAAATAGTGTGGCATTTCTATCATAATAATACCCGCTTAATCCACTGACGAATTTCAGCAGAAATCTTTCATCTTAAGAAAACAAACTTTGAAAGTAATGTGCTCAAGTTTCATTTATGTTAGGAAACCAAGATACTTTGTTAGACATTGTGCTTACACAATCTTTTAAATATCCTTTAGCTGTTTAAAAATAAAAATAAAATGAGAAGAGTTTTTATCAGCCCCTTAGTGGAAAATGAAGCCATATCATAACTGTAAACCCTATAGCTCAAAATTATTAACTTAATTCATTTAAACTCCAGGAAAGTTTTATTTCTCAATTCATGACCACTTAAAATATAACAAAATAGTTCAATCAAACGAATCTTTATGAGTATTTAGAATGGTTTTATTTCTTTTGAGTTCACAAAATTGCCAGTTCTGCTTACGAAAACTTTCAAATTCTTAACTTAAAATATTTGATATAACTGATTCATCTGATTTTTTTTTATTTTTTTATTTTTTTAGTTTTGAAGTGTTTTTAATGAAATACAAATGTAGGTTTTACCATTATTAATTCAGAGTTAATAATGTAATTCAAAACTCTCCGTCCAACATATTGGAGTTCAAGAATGACAGATGTGCGTTGCACATTCACACACACGTCCTGACACACAAGCATGCATAAACTCGAGCAGCCTTCGGTTTATCATAACGGAGGTCAGCACATCCATCAGTGTGTCTGCAGCTCAGCAGACGTATATATGCAAGACATACATTACTGTGCGCTGTGTTTTTCCTCTTTGTCAGAATGATAGTGAGGGGACCATGTGTCACTGTCAGGGGCCGTGCGATGAGGAATCAATAAAAGCCATGTTTGGAGGGTCATTCAATGGCCGAAGTACAAATGATGACGAGAAAGACAAATTAAGAGCCCGTCACAGCTGCGACTCTCTGAGATGACCATGACTTCGGCTGATCTGCAAAACAAAGGGTCACATTTATCGGCATTTGTGTCTTGATGCAACCCGACATCGATTCTGAGTATCTCTAAAAGATAATGTATCGGTTAACAAGGCCACGGTCTGAGCTCCTTCTAAAGTCAACACGACACACACACACACACACACACACACACACACACACACACACACACACACACACACTGCCCTAAATCACAGGAAACATTCTGCATTTTTACTTTCTAAAAAAACTCCTCCTGTATGATTTATAAGCGATTTGAAAAGTGGGGACATGGGTAATGTCCTCATATTTCACCCTCTCCTGTAATACCTGTGTCATACCCATGGCATTATACACATTTGTGTCCTCATATGTCACAAAAACATGCCCACACACACACACGCTTTAGTGGAACACAAGTCCAGACAGATAACGCCGACAGAGACGTATCACTGAATCAGAGAACGATGGGTAAAACAAATGGGGTCAAAAGGTTCAACTTAGAGCCCTGCACGGGCCTCAAATCTAGGCCCTAGCCCGGCCCGGGCCCGAGACGCTGAGGCCCTAGCCCGGCCCGTGTCCGACAGCTTATCAAAATTCTCGGCCCGAGTCCGACTGGAGCCCGTTTTTTTTTTTTTTTTTTTTTTTTTACATTGTTGCAGCCATTAAAATAGTTCTGTTTTGTTTTTAATGTCAAAGTAGTTATTTTTCGTTTCGTTTCTTTAGTAAGTTAATTAAGAAAAATGTTTAGAGCATTTTTTTGTTTGTTAAATTAAAGTTTTAATTTTTTTAAGTGACGACCAAAAGCGGCCAGCGGCCGACAGTGAGTTAACCGCATATTTAATTAATTTAGTCTCTCAAATCAACTCTTGACTTGTCTTGCCTATAATAAAATCCATAAAACACTTCAAGCATCACAATGTTAGTTAATTTCGCCAACTATTACCACCAGTAGCCTAAAAGGCATTTTTGACGAGCTGAGGCAGGCTGATTCTGCTCGCGGCTCTCGCAAACGGAGCTAAACAATCTAAAAACAAATAAAATAAAAAAAGCACATGCAGGATGTCTTATAGCCTACCTTACACCTACGCAAATGAATATAAATCCCATCTTCAATTCCCGGGGTATATGCTCATTTAACGGAGTTTACAGCAACGGAAGCAAAAGATTAAGATGCATTTTATTCAGCAGCTTATTTCAGATTCAAATACCACATAAGAGAGCGCGACGCACTGGTAAGATAATGATCTCATTCATCTCATTCATTTTTATTGAAGATGATGGTGTTTTTGACTATCTTAGACTTATTTTAAGTTTCATTTACGGCCATTTGCGTTGGCTTGCATTAGTCATTTGCGGCGATGCGTGTTGCAGCACCATCATATCTATCTGACTACAACATATAGCCCATAAAACACTGTGACACATAATGACATAATGTTTGAAAGTCTGTAGGTTAACATAAATGCAGATGGGCCTAATTGTAATAATAAAAGACAACATAGCCTAATTATCGATTTTGAAATATTAAACCAGTCAATACAGAACGAATTATTCTGTAGCCTTTTGCCGTCAATACCATGGATATGGCATGGGCCGGCTACTGCCGAAGTTGTCTTTGCTGTATCAATAGGCAATATATTTATATTTAACATGAAGTATAGGGCTTCCCTGTACATTAATAGCACCAGACGCCCCGCGGATGACACGCAACAGAAACGCCATGCTCACACCACGCTTGCAGTGTGTCTCCGCGCTGAAGAAACGCGCGCTGCTGCTGGCGCAGACTCTGAACCTATGCTCTGAACACTGTGCGAGCCATCTTAACAGTTGCGTTAGCTATTATGGTCTCGTGTTGTTTCCACCAGCGCAGAACTCATTGTTCCTTTTAATTGATAAAATAAATATAAAACGAAGGAGAAGCCTATAAAAAGGCCCGAAGCCCGGCCCGCGTTTTAGGTATGACATGAAAATTGGCCCGAAGCCCGGCCCGAGGGGCGTAAAAAAGTCGGGGCCCGTCGGGCTCGGGCATAAATGCAGGGCTTTAGTTCAACTACATCGGTGTGCCAATCACTGGCCACATGAAGCAATACTCAGTGACGCCGCAGACACGATCCACTCCACACCTGAGCGAACAACCAAACGCCTCTCTGAACGTTAAGATCATTCACCTTTAGCGTTATTCTCACTCTTAAAGAGCTTTCAGATTGGAGGCAATTATTTCACTGAAGGTGGCAAATCATTGTAGTAGCCAAAGATAAATATAGGAAACGTGGTATATTTTAAAACCTTTTAATATAATTTAATCAATTAATGTGTGTGTGTGTGTGTGTGTGTGTGTGTGTGTGTGTGTGTGTGTGTGTGTGTGTGTGTGTGTGTGTGTGTGTGTGTGTGTGTGTGTGTGTGTGTGTGTGTGTGTGTGTTATATAAATAATATATTAACATAATTAATCACATTCAATTAATTCATTATTAAAAATGATTAAAAACTTAATTATATATAAACTAGAAATAAAGAAAATTAATACTTAATGCTTTTATTCATCAAGGACACAATAAATTGGTCAGAAGTGACAGTAAAGACATTTATAATGTAATAAAAGTTTATATTTCAAATAAATTATGTTCTTTTGATCATCAAAGAATCCGGAAAAATAAAATGTATCAGTTTCCACAAAAACATAAAGCTGCTTTTTTCAACATTGATAATAAAAAGAAAATGTTATTTTAAACTCTAATAATATTACTGTATATTTGATCAAATAAATGCATAATCTTCTTTCAAAAACAAAATCTTACTGACCACATATATATCATCAAGTTTTTTGGGGAGTTACATCACATGACATTTGATAAAGTCATAAAACGCTCAACTGTTCTGAAATTCTTAGAGACGTATCTATTTATAAATCTAAATCTATAGAGACGTATACAGTCATGAGGGTATATTCAAGAATTTCATTTGTAATTATCATTTTTTCTTTATTAAAATATCCAGACAGTTGTATAACCCTGACATTTTTGACTTAATACCCACCAAAAATTTTAATTCAAAAATCAAAAACATTCTCGTTATAGTAGAGGTGCATTCAAGTCATTGTAGTCTTGAACTAATGATATTAATAAATGTCATGTCATTGATCCGATTGCTGAATCACACTTACTGTCGCTTATGACGACTCGACTCTTCATTTCAAAAAGAGATATTGGCTCTCGCTGTCGGCGTTCCTTTGGGCTCTGCTCCAGATGCCTTCTCCCAGTCCATGCTTTTCTGGCACCGTGACACATCGACTGTTGGCTAGTGGTCTCGTCTTTCGCAAAAGGTCACACCAAGGGCACGTCGTGGCTACAAAGGACCCATAAAATTACAAATGGGACACCCTACTGTCATGTGCTCAAAGGACAAGACAAGAAAAGTGTGCCATTTGGGACCCTGTAAGCCTATACTGTTGAAAGCCAAACAAGAGGAGCCGAGTCTCAGTGCCAAGAAGTATTTGACAGAAGACCGTGTACCAATTTTTCAGACCATATGTTTTGCCTTTTCTAGTCCACTTAGCCTTTTGTAAAACAGCCTCACTTGTCAGACGTCTCATAATTGGGCGTAAATGTGATGAGGGGACGGCAGATGGAGATGTGGCTTGTGTCCGGCGTGCCTCGGCTCCCACAGCGAATGAATCAGAGTCAGTCACTCCCTGCGTCCCAATTCGCATACTATCCATACTAAATAGTACTCAAAAATAGAATTAGTATTGCTGCGTTCCACTCCACTTGCTCTTGCAAACTTCCTTAAGCACTTCCTCTCGGGGGAATCCCCGCCGCCATTTTGAAGTGCATTCCACTTCGAGAAGTGGACAAGGGAAGTTTATATGGACAGACACTTGCTCCCTCGATTTTGACAGAGGGAGCGAGTCTACTTCATATGTACACTTCAGGCAGCTTCATATACCACAATTGTGACGGCACCGTGTATGGCGTTTAATTTACCCCACTACAAACAACTCATAAAAAATATTTAGATATTTAGATAGATAGAATGTTGTATTAAACAATTTCGTAAAGGACAAAAATACATAATAAATCAACTCTATAATGGATTACAAGTGATCGAGGGGTTAGTGCGTTCGGCCAGTAGTGGGCCATTATGCAACGTAAGCAATGACGCACATCATGTGAACGAGACGGAGGGAAGTTCGCGAGTGAAGGGCATAATAAAAACCAACTGGAACGCAGCATATGTCCCAAATCGTAGTATGCTGAAAAGAGTATTCCAAAGATACCCGGTTGGGTTAGTATTTCCGGTCAGAATCTGAAATGCGGATGGATGCACACTCTGGCCCTGTACCAATCGCCACACTTCATGTGCACTTTCGCTCTTGTGGACTTACAATGGCAACCCAGGCATACATTCACCCGAATATGTACCTCCAGGTACGTTTACCTGCACTTTTACCTGAAACGTCCACCGGAGGCGCTAAGTGGTAATATTTTTTCTCCATTCCAGATGTGCAACGTGACATCATGACTTTGCGTAAAAATACACGCGCCAAACTGATCTCACAGAATGAATATTTATAGCCTAATTTTATATTTTGGACCAACTAACTCCACTCCTACCCTAAACCTACCAACTCTCAACAATATAAAACACGTAACAGGCAAATAAATGTACAGTCACATGAATTTATTGCAAAAACTGACCAAAAAACAGTATAAAAGTATTAACTCATGTTGCATTCCAAGTCTTCTGAAGTCATACGATATCTTCATGTGAAGAACAGAGTTGATCTTGATGTTTTAGTCATTGAAATGATGATCGCACCCCTTTGCGAACAGAACACACACACATTCGTTCATTCATATTTCTAATTCAAATGATACACACGAGTTGAATGACGCGATCGGTCACGAGACACACGAGAGCCAATGGCATTTTACAATCAAAGCTGACGTAATGTGCAAAATGGCATACGAATTGGCGTGTCATATATACGCCATTTCATGAGATCAGTCTGGGAATGGAGAAAAAAATATAACCACTTAGCACCTCCGGTGGACGTTTCACCCAAAAAGTGCAGGTAAACGTACCTGGAGGTACATATTCAGGTGTTGCAAAAATGTAGGCAGAGTCACGTATTTCTAATGAGCCTGGGTTGTACAGTGGCCATTGCGTGCGCATGCCTCCGTTAAGTCCACAAGACCGTAGGGTGTCTCATTCGTCATTTAAGCTTAAAGAAGGGTGCTCGTGAGCGCCCTCTGCTATGCGTCCTTTGATGCGCACTTCAGCTGAGCCCGTAAGTTTACGATCTACACAGAGGACCTCTACTCGGCAGTCAAAGTGGCATCTCGTCGTGAAAGTGCGGACTCAGAGGAAGACCGTGAGGGTTTAGGGTGCCATTTGGGATAGGGCCTCTAACGGCTGATATTACCCACAACCCATTGCGAGTTGGACAAAAAGTGTTAAAAAACTACAAACAAGGCAGATGTGCGAGTCCGACGGTTAAGCAGAGAGGTTTAGATAAATGTTTGAGTGATCAATTATCAGTATTTAACCTTACGATAATACTTATCCAGTGTTATCCACAATAAATTTCTCCTGCAGCAGCATTGTGAACTTTTGTAATGACACGTTTGGCCATTAACTTTTAAATGCATCATTATATTTAAACTGCAAACACACGAGGAGAGTCTCTGCATTAAAGACACACACACGGCAGATCAACGAGCGACTGCATTTCTCTTCGATACGGCAGGAGATTAAACCGAATGTGGAGGAGTTGAACTGATGATGATTGACGGCAGTTTAAACAGTTATGGGATGCTCGTAACTATACAACAGAGTCCGTTAAAGATGACGATGTAGACCCAAAGCGTGCCTACTTTTCTGCTACACACTCAAAAGTATGTACTTTTTCTTCACAAAAAGAGTATTGTTAGTTCGTAGTATAAAGTAGGCGAATTTGGGACGCAGCAACAGAACATGGACGGGAACAGCAGCGGATCTGAGAACCAACCGGAGGGCCTTCACTGTGTAAATCACGCCAGTTGAGTGTCCTTTATCCCTAATCAGAATTATTCTACCCACCTCACTTTTTCTCTCAGTCTTGCTTTCTTTTATTTTCGCTCACTCGTCTCTCGCTCGCTTTTTTTCCCTCTCAACCTCAGTTGGCTCTTTTTTTAAAGACGGCCTTATTAGTATTGCGAAGTCATCCGTGTGGGAAGTCAAGCGAGACTGAGAAATAATAGACAGACGGCTGAAACATATTCAAACTTAACTGCGCTGACATTACGCTGCGACATCCAATCTGCACCGGCCCTAAAACAACAAACACTGAGCCTGCGGACGGAGAGAGATAGTGGAGCTCTCTGCAGACTCGCTGTGGCACTGGGTTTTCTGATAACCGTGTGTGTGTGTGTGTGTGTGTGTGTGTGTGTGTGTGTGTGGTTGTGTTTCGCCTCAGCTAGGCCACAGTGACAGGAGGGTCTGCCTGTCTTTATTTGTCTATCTGGGTGTCTTATTTGTCAGGGCTCAGATCGAGCGGTGTTATTTTCTCTCACTCCGCTGTGATGATAACTGTAGACATACGGCCAGAGATGCTGTTCATGTTTGATGTTTTGTGTGTCTTTATAGGACTGTCAGTCCAACCGCTGAAATAAGGCACACCTGGGTGTTTGCACTGGACTATGAGTGAATAGCAAACATTAGGCTACTGACGTGTGTGTTGGTCTAGAAAATAACCTTAAATATCTTAAAGATTTGTTTATTAAAGAAATTAATACTTTTGTTTAGGAAGGACACTTCCTGTTACAAAAGATTATATTTAAAATAAATGCAGTTTTTTTGTTTGTTTTTTTACTTTCTAAGAAACCTGTAAATATTTATCATGGTTTCACAAAAATCTGACTGTTTTCAACACTGATAATAATCATAACTGTGTGTTGATGATCAGATCCTCATATGAGAATGATACTGTGTGTGTGTGTGTATATATATTCAAACCCCCTTAAATTTTTCACTCTTTCTTAATTTCAGCCATTTGCTAAAATAATGTAAGTTCATTTTTTTTCTCATTAATGTACACACAGAAAAACATCTTATATTAACAGAAAAACACAGAATTGTTGACATATTTGCAGATTTATTAAAAAAGAAAAACTGACATATAATTGGTCCTAAATATTCAGAGCCTTTGCTGTGACACTCATATATTTAGCTCAGGTGCTGTCCATTTCTCCTGATCATCTTTGAGATGGTTCTACACCTTCATTTGAGTCCGGCTGTGTTTGATTAGACTGACTGGACTTGATAAGAAAAGCCACACACCTGTCTATATCAGACCTTACAGCTCACACCGCATGTCAGAGCAAATGAGAATCATGAGGTCAGAGGAACTGCTTGAAGAGCTCAGAGACAGAATTGTGGCAAGGCACAGATCTGGCCAGGGTTACAAAATAATTATGCTGCACTTAAGCTTCCTAAGAGCACAATGGCCTCCATAATCCTTAAATTAAAGACGTCTGGTATGACCAGAACACTTCCTAGAGCTGGCCGTCCGGCCAAACTGAGCTATCGGGGGAGAAGAGCCTTAGTGAGAGAGGTAAAAAAGAACTGCTCATCACCTGTCTAATACAGTCCCAACAGTGAAGCGTGGTGGTGGCAGCATCATGCTGTGGGGGTGTTTTTCAGCTGCAGGGACAGGGCGACTGGTTGCAATTGAGGGAAAGATGAATGCAGCCAGGTACAGGGATATCCTGGACAAAAACCTTCTCCAGAGTGCTCAAGACCTCAGACTGGGCGGAAGGTTCACCTTAAACAAGACAATGACCATAAGCATACAGCTAATATAACGAAGGAGTGGCTTCACAACAACTCTTCACTGTTATTGAATGGCCCAGCCAGAGCCCTGACTTAAACCCAATTGAGCATCTTTGGAGAGACCTGAAAATGGCTGTTCACCAACGTTTACCAACCAACCTGAGAGAACTGGAGAGGATCTGCAGGGAGGAATAGCAGAGGATCTCCAAATCCAGGTGTGAAAAACACTGTATATTTTACAAACTTAACACAGACACACACACACACACAGACACACACACACACACACACACACACACACACACACACACACACACACACACACACACACACACACACACACACACACACATAC
The DNA here is from genome assembly GCF_024679245.1 of Pseudorasbora parva. Classification (NCBI taxonomy): domain Eukaryota; kingdom Metazoa; phylum Chordata; class Actinopteri; order Cypriniformes; family Gobionidae; genus Pseudorasbora; species Pseudorasbora parva. Next base: position 34,822,991 of record NC_090195.1, read on the forward strand.
ATACACACACATTCACACACATACACACACATACACACACACACACACACACACACAAACACACACACACACACACACACACACACACACACACACACACACACACACACACACACACACACACACACACACTGCCCCTAAACCTACCCATCACAGGAAACATTCTGCATTTTCAAAAAAACATAGTTTATTATGTTTATAAATCCATTTACATTGTGGGAACCGCTGGCTGGCATTTGGTCACCACAATGTAATATAAACAAGTCCACAAACACACACACACACACACACACACACACACACACACACACACACACACACACACACCTAAAGAAACCCATGATTTAATCAAGCTATCTTTCCCATCTCCTGTAAGTGATCTCATACTAAACCAGTGGCTGAGTCACATGACCCTGAGACATAAACCCAACAGGAAGAGATCAAACATTAGCCCGATATCTACGACCTTAACATCCCCACACATCTTAACACACACACACACACACACACACACACACACACACACACACACACACACACACACACACACACACACACACACACACACACACACACACACACACACACACACACACACACACACACACACACACACACACACACACACACACACTCATTCCTCTTTACAAACCCTCACTCTTGTGTTCTCATGTTTCAGGGTCTAATCTCTCCCTGTATCTGTTAATCTTTACTATCTTAGCTGTGCCTCTGTTGTCGGGGCTTTCCTGCGCTTGATGCCGGAGACTGCCGTCTTTGTGTCGCTGTGAGCCGGTCAGATGTGGTCAGCAGGGAGTCCTAGCAGTGGCACCTGTTGTGATAATTATTGACCAAACACATGCTGATCTGAGACAATGGGAGCTGTGCATGCTTATATCACTTCTGATCTTTGGCCTGGTCGTCCTGAGGCCTGAGGTCCCACACACACACACACACACACACACACACACACACACACACACACACACACACACACACGTGCTCTGAGACTCATTACTAAATGTCTTTAAACTTACATTCGTTGTCTGGGTCTTGGCTTGTGGTCTAGACCACCATTATTTACAGCATAATAAAATTATAACTACCTCAAGCATAATATATATATATATATATATATATATATATATATATCAAAAATACTAATATAATTAATTCATTAATTTAAAAGTTTATGTATACGTTTTAATTTTCCCTATATGTACAGTTTTGCATACATTATTTATGCATTTTTAAAATGGTATATAGAGTATATGGTCTTTTGCAAACTTTCAAGAGATGTATAAAGATACACCTCACCACGAACACTTGACTCAGTCCTACTAATGCACTAATTATGTCTATTTAAAAAGAACAACTGTTCTTTCTCTGTTGTCTCGGTCTGATCTCTGTTCTAGACTGTACTTTTCTGAACATTATAAAACTTTGTAGTGCACTTCTGACGCCTTGGATAAAGTGTCTGCTAAATGCATGAATGTCTTAGCCCCACATCAAGATGTTTGGTCTGGAAACTCACCATTGACGGCTCAATCCGAGGGGCGGATAAACGGTCGTCTTTCAAACTCCCTCTGCACGCGATAGGATAGCGCTACACCAACCAGAGCAACGAAGGTGAAGCGGAGCTGAAAGATTAAACATTCGCCGTATCCGGTCGGCTAAACTCAGAACACATCTTCCCTTCTTCAGAATGACTTCAGTGCCGTTCTTTGTTCTTTTCTCAGAGAAAAGCTTAACTCAAGTCTTCCAGAGTCGCGGTCAAAGCTGATTCGAAAGACCGCCGTTCGCCAGTTTCTGTGTTTACTAGAAGCACGCAAACGCAACTCGGCCGTCATTATGTTAAGCCCCGCCCACGGACTCTATACACGATGTGATTGGCCAGACCAGAGTTTGCCATTTACAGCTCAGACGTGTATTGAGAGTTGCTAGACGACATTCGCGGCACATTAGATTTGCTGCCGCTAGGGGGCGTCTAGATTTCTAGGCTATGAATGTCTGTGTTTGGGTCTAGAACTGTTCGAGCTCTTAGAGCCTCTGGTATTGGACGGTCTATAGTAGGGGTCCCAAAACTTGGTCCTGGAGGGCCGCTGTCCTCCAGAGTTTAGCTCCAACCCCAATCAAACACCTGAACCAGCTAATCAATGCCTTACTAGGTCCTATAAAAGGCATTGATTAGCTGGTTCAGGTGTTTGATTGGGGTTGGAGCTAAACTCTGCAGGCCAGCGGCCCTCCAGGACCAAGTTTTGGGACCCCTGGTCTATAGTCTTGACTCCATCTCTGATATAAAGCAGAGGTGGACAAAGTACACAACTTCATTACTTGAGTAAAAGTACTGCAGGTCAAATATTACTCCGTTACAAGTGAAAGTTGTAAAAACTGATTTTTACTGGAGTAAAAGTACAGAAGTATTTGTTTTTAAAAGTACTAAAGTATCAAAAGTAAATTTCCTTTTTTATGTCGCCGCATTATTTTATTATTGTTGTATAAATGCACATTATGCCATCATGGTTTAAGCCAGTCAGTGACGCTCCATCTGACATACTAGCATACGACTAACTTAAACTCATTTAAATACTTGTAGAAAAGTTACAAAGCTCTTTATAAAGCTGCTGTCACTTTAAGGCCGAATGCACGGATCCAATACACTGATACACATCTGATATTCTCACACTGTTCACCTTCACTGAAGACAGAATCAACTTTGTTTATGTGAATCCTCCACTAAATGAGCATTTGGACATCCGTCTTCTTCCATTTTGCTCTAAACTATAAATCAGTGTTTAATAAATGCTGTGAAATCATTGAACTTCACGAGACTCTACAAGAGTGATTCCTGAAAGGCTTTCTGCAAAAACCCAAACACCTTTAAAAGAAGAAAAAGACTTTCAAAGCTGCGACAGAAACGGCTTTCGACTTCGAGGACCTTGATGGAAATGTAGTGGAGTAAAAAGGACGATATTTGTCTTTCAAATGTAGTGAAGTTAAAGTCATAAGTTTACAGAAAAAATAATACTCAAGTAAAGTACAGAAAAAGTGTACTTAAGTACAGGACTCAAGTAAATGTAATTAGTTACTGTCCACCTCTGCCGAAAAGACGCTTTTGCATACTGAATGAAATAAGTTGAGCTTCTCCATTTCCAAATATCATACCCATTTCTTTCTCACTTGAGGAAAGATCAAAAGGGGATCCGTCTCATTTGCAGCCTGACTCTGTCTACGCCACGAGGGAAACGTTCAAAGGCTGACGCTCACAAAGTGATGCTTCATACTCCGAGTCGGACGGATTTGCAACAAAAACCCAGCCATCCCCTCAATCTGAGCCGATTCTGCTTCATCTCAGCACAATTCATCCGACATAACATCTCTCTCAGAGTCTTCTGTCAGGTGCACGTCTGCCGTTCTGATATTTATGAAGTTCTTTTGAGTTCGGGCTCTTGCATATGGATGTGCGACTGGAATATTTCATCCCGTCTGCCTCTTTTCATATGCGGAAAATGTCGACGAGTATGCTGAAATGCGCTGCAATGAAAGCAATCTCCATTTCATGTGAGGTTTTGACTTGGTGTGTCTGCAATCCAATTAAACGAAGGGTAAAGCTTCTGCTGTGTAATCCTCGGATGGATCCTTTGAGTGCTGATCATTCCTTTCAGGATGAATCATTTGATTAGGCATCAAAGTTTGCGTGATGACAAATTTGGGTCATTTGAGTCAGTCTTTGAGTAGCATTACCGCAGTGATACGTGCATCTCTTACATGCTGTGAGGAATCGTCTCATTACTGCAATACTATAGTAAAGCACTCTTCAGCGATGTAAAACCAAGCAAGTTCTGCTTTTCTCTCAGGACGCCCTGGTTTTGTGAGCACCGCTCTTCATCTTGATCTGTTGGTCCCAGCGGATCAATAGACTGTGGAAGTTGTTTTTACTAATCAAGGGATCTGGGTAGACTTTGCATCTACGCTAAGAGCAAAAAGCTGAAGGATGAAAGCGAACACCAGCCACTGTGTGGATTTTACTGAAAGTCTCGTTGAAGCACAGGGCCTTAAAATAGCTCTTGGAAGTTTGTGATATTAAATGAGTTTTGGGGATGTTTGCCTCACTCAGATCACACAGACACACACACAAACCTCTAACGAAAATGTAACTGGAATCGAGTAAAAAACTACACTTGCTAAATGACTTCTTATGTAGAGGACCCTTGAAGTTATATATGGAAATAAGTATTGGTTCACACCGATTACAAATCCTGAATTCAGCTTCTCCAAGCAGACCCATTGCCACGGGTGTATGACATGCACGCCCTGATTTTGCCGAGTTAGACACATTCATCATACAGTCAACCCAAAATGATTCAGACACAGATATAATGTGCAGGACACTATAGTTCATTTTGGTAAGTGAGGAGAGCAAAATAAAGTCAACTGTGACATATTATACCCACGAATTCTTCATACAGTGACTACCAGTAAAACTGAGAAACATTGAGCTAACTTCACTTGTCATAGTTCTTGTCACATACCATTACCATATTCTAAACTATAGCAAATAAACTGTGAGAAAATGTTTGAAGGTGTTGGAATAAATTTTAGTTTGATAGTATTTTGTTGGTCCTGGAACAGCATCCCTGTCTGAAAATGTAAAACATCATTTAGTCTGATTTATCAGCTGTGTCCCCACAAGGACTAGGACAAGATTTTCACTGCGAAAAAATAAATAAATAAAATGCTTTTCTTACTTAGTATTTTTGTCTTGTTTCTAATGCCAATTGGTTAAGCAAAAAAAATCTTGTTTTTGGTTTGAATTAAGATTATTTTGGCCAAAAATCAATTAATTTATAATGTGTAACTTGATTGTGTGTGTGTGTGTGTGTGTGTGTGTGTGTGTGTGTGTGTGTGTGTGTGTGTGTGTGTGTGTGTGTGCGTGTGTGTGTGTGTGTGTGTGTGTGTGTGTGTGTGTGTGTGTGTGTGTGTGTGTGTGTGTGTGTGTGTGTGTGTGTGTGTGTGTGTGCGCGTGTGCGCGTGTGTGTTCTGAGGCCAATAACTACCTCTAGCTAGCCAAGGTGTGAAATGTATCCAAATGTTGACTGTATTCTGGATTGACAATTGACATAAAAAGGTCATTGGTGAGAAAATTCACAAGTCAAAAAGTAAAACAACATAATATCTGGAGCCATTGCCTGTGGTAACTATAGTCAAATTTGCTTAAAATTGCTTTAAACAGTGTAAGAAGCATTCAGACTCTTTACACTCACCACTGTTTTATTGTAGAAGCGACTGTTGTTTTAAATAAAACACTGCATTTTATGAAATTATATTAGGAGAAGTTTGAACACGTGAGTTTTTCTGAAGCCTCCGAGGTCACACATGCATATTCAGCTCTGTCTGCCAGTCACTTATATTAGCTTTTATGGAGCTGTTTCATCCCAGATGTAAGTGAACATTACAGACTTCATGCGGTAAATGCTATTTTATTAGCAATCGTGGCCGAAAACCTCAAAAATAAACAAAGCCGGTCTTTCATGTGGCTCAGCCCTGGCAGAAGAGATATGAGAGTAATTCGGCACGCCCTCTCGTTTAGAGGCACGGCTAAAATTATCATGACTTATTAAGAGGTCCGATCAGAAAATTGGGTGGCTGTTTTATTGCAATGCCAACGTTTCCAAAACACAATTAATATGAAAAATGCTATATTAATAGCGATCAAAGGAATGCTTATTTTTTTCCTTTTGAGTGGTGTGAAATGAAAGAAAAGATGCATTAAGGGAACCCAAATGCTCTCAGACAAAAGGAATGTGTGCTTTTGTCCGAGGGCTAATTATTCCTCAGGAATGTATGAAAGATATCTCAGGACAGGAAGGAACAAATTTGTTAAATGGACTCTCCATTGTTCCCGCAGAACCACCACCATTTTAGATATGGCAGCCGCCGTCGCTGTGAAATGACTCAATCTCATTGTTACAGAGCCTTATTACCCCCCAGAGAATAGAGTCTAGTCAAATACAATTTGATAGAAAGGCTGCGTCGCTCTCCATCCGCAGAAGTGCCAGAGATTACTAATAGTGATTGGTCATAAACTGATGAGGTGCCTTTGTTTAAAGAAACGTATCATTACTAAAGTGTCCGATGCTTAAATTGAAGTGCTCTCCCAAATCTTATCAGAAAATGGACTAAATTGTATCTGGTGTATTTTCCCACTTAAAAGCATGTTGGGTTTCTGCAGGGAACACACTCACGGGATAGTCAATATGTCCCTGACACGATCACAATGAAGGTTGATTTGTTTATTACATCTGAGTTCCCTTCAGATTAGCATACGCTGAGCAGGGCATTTACACTTCCTTTCTGTAGAAACAACAAGAGGTCAGTGAACCGGACGAGTGTGGCCACATGTGATCTTTGTAATGGGTAACCAGTGAGGTCAACACATCTGCCAAACACACCGACTTAATTCATTTAGCTCTCAAAAACATGATAAGCTCTTTTCTGAAAGATTTACAGCAGTAAAACCTTGTGTGGCTTTAGTTGTGAAGTTGCTCGTTCTTGCCTCATTATTTGATACATTTGTATGCAAAACTGGAATAAAATCACTGTAAGGCTGCTGCCTTGAAGTTTTAGTACAATCAACTTGGTTGTTTAAGTCAGTTTGACATAAAGCAATAGTTCACCCATGCTTTCCTCACCCTTTACTCACATGACATTCTTCTTTAAGATGAAACACAATCTAGGTTATATTTAAAAATGCCCTGGCTGTTCCAAGCTTTATAATGAGAGTGAATGGCTGTTTCAGTTTTGAAGACAAAAAAATGCATCTGACATCATAAAAGTGCATCTATCCATCATAAAACGGCATCTATCCATCATAAAAGTGAATCTATCCATTATAAAAGTGAATCTATCCATTATAAAAGAGCATCTATTTATCAGAAAAGTGCATCTATCCATCATAAAAGAGCATCTATCCATCAGAAAAGTGCATCTATCCATCAGAAAAGAGCATCTATCCATCAGAAAAGTGCATCTATCCATCATAAAAGTGCATCTATCCATCATAAAAGTGAATCTATCCATCATAAAAGTGAATCTATCCATCATAAAAGTGCATCTATCCATCATAAAAGTGCATCTATCCATCAGAAAAGTGCATCTATCCATCATAAAAGAGCATCTATCCATCAGAAAAGAGCATCTATCCATCAGAAAAGAGCATCTATCCATCAGAAAAGTGCATCTATCCATCATAAAAGAGCATCTATCCATCAGAAAAGAGCATCTATTTATCAGAAAAGTGCATCTATCCATCATAAAAGAGCATCTATCCATCATAAAAGAGCATCTATCCATCAGAAAAGTGCATCTATCCATCAGAAAAGAGCATCTATCCATCAGAAAAGTGCATCTATCCATCATAAAAGTGAATCTATCCATCATAAAAGTGAATCTATCCATCATAAAAGTGCATCTATCCATCATAAAAGTGCATCTATCCATCAGAAAAGTGCATCTATCCATCATAAAAGAGCATCTATCCATCAGAAAAGAGCATCTATCCATCAGAAAAGAGCATCTATCCATCAGAAAAGTGCATCTATCCATCATAAAAGAGCATCTATCCATCAGAAAAGAGCATCTATCCATCATAAAAGTGAATCTATCCATCATAAAAGGGCATCTATCCATTATAAAAGTGAATCTATCCATCATAAAAGTGCATCTATCCATCAGAAAAGTGCATCTATCCATCATAAAAGAGCATCTATCCATCAGAAAAGAGCATCTATCCATCAGAAAAGAGCATCTATCCATCAGAAAAGAGCATCTATCCATCATAAAAGACCATCTATCCATCAGAAAAGAGCATCTATCCATCAGAAAAGAGCATCTATCCATCAGAAAAGTGCATCTATCCATCATAAAAGAGCATCTATCCATCAGAAAAGAGCATCTATCCATCAGAAAAGTGCATCTATCCATCATAAAAGGGCATCTATCCATCATAAAAGTGCATCAATCCATCATAAAAGTGCAACTGTCCATTATAAAAGTGAATCTATCCATCATAAAAGTGCATCTATCCATCATAAAAGTGAATCTATCCATCATAAAAGTGCATCTATCCATCATAAAAGTGCATCTATCCATCATAAAAGTGCATCTATCCATCATAAAAGTGCATCTGTCCATCATTAAAGTGCATCTATCCATCATAAAAGTGAATCTATCCATCATTAAAGTGCATCTATCCATCATAAAAGTGAATCTATCCATCATATAAGTGCATCTATCCATCATAAAAGTGCATCTATCCATCATAAAAGTGCATCTATCCATCATAAAAGTGCTCCTATCCATCATTAAAGTGCATCTGTCCATCATTTAAGTGCATCTATCCATCATTAAAGTGCATCTGTCCATCATTAAAGTGCTCCTATCCATCATTAAAGTGCATCTGTCCATCATTAAAGTGCATCTGTCCATCATTAAAGTGCATCTATCCATCATTAAAGTGCATCTGTCCATCATTAAAGTGCATCTGTCCATCATTAAAGTGCATCTATCCATCATTAAAGTGCATCTGTCCATCATTAAAGTGCATCTGTCCATCATTAAAGTGCATCTATCCATCATTAAAGTGCATCTGTCCATCATTAAAGTGCATCTGTCCATCATTAAAGTGCATCTGTCCATCATTAAAGTGCATCAATCCATTATAAAAGTGCTCCTATCCATCATTAAAGTGCATCTGTCCATCATTAAAGTGCATCTATCCATCATTAAAGTGCATCAATCCATTATAAAAGTGCTCCTATCCATCATTAAAGTGCATCTGTCCATCATTAAAGTGCATCTATCCATCATTAAAGTGCATCAATCCATTATAAAAGTGCTCCTATCCATCATTAAAGTGCATCTGTCCATCATTAAAGTGCATCTATCCATCATTAAAGTGCATCAATCCATTATAAAAGTGCTCCTATCCATCATAAAAGTGCATCTGTCCATCATTAAAGTGCATCTGTCCATCATTAAAGTGCATCTATCCATCATTAAAGTGCATCAATCCATTATAAAAGTGCTCCTATCCATCATTAAAGTGCATCTGTCCATCATTAAAGTGCATCTATCCATCATTAAAGTGCATCAATCCATTATAAAAGTGCTCCTATCCATCATAAAAGTGCATCTGTCCATCATAAAAGTGCATCTGTCCATCATTAAAGTGCATCTGTCCATCATTAAAGTGCATCTATCCATCATTAAAGTGCATCAATCCATTATAAAAGTGCTCCTATCCATCATTAAAGTGCATCTGTCCATCATTAAAGTGCATCAATCCATTATAAAAGTGCTCCTATCCATCATTAAAGTGCATCTATCCATCATAACAGTGCTCCTATCCATCATTAAAGTGCATCTATCCATCATAACAGTGCTCCTATCCATCATTAAAGTGCATCTATCCATCATATAACTGCTCCACAAGGCTCCAGGGGTTAATAAAAGCCTTCTGAAGTGAAGCACAAGCTTACTTGTGTAAGAAAAAGTTTCTCAAAGGGAACTCATATATTGGCTGAACTAACCCTTTAAATTGTGGGTTTAAATGGGTTTAAATTCTGAGTTTCTATTTATTAAACCAATCTCCATCATTTTACTAATTTTTAAGGCTACTTTTTTAAGTTAAAGTGAACACGTTTATTTCCAAAGGTGATTACTTCCTCATGAATTAAACATATTGAGGTTTTGTGACAGCATGTTTGAAACTTTTGTTAATGTGTCATTCTTTCACATAACGTTTTAGTGTAGTCCATTGGAACAACTTACGAAAAACAAAACATGCTATTAAGGATTTTTATATATATCATAATTATGATTTAGTATTTTTTTAACCATTTTTACCTTTTATCTCATAATTTGGACTTATGTCACAATGTCGATTTATTGTCATAATTATAATATACCAAGAGAATAGTATACGCTAACATGCACAATCTGTATCACTGAATGCAGTAAGTGTGAATTTTTATATTTTCAATTTTTACTGTAAATTTACTTAACATTTTCGTTATTTTGTTGTATTTTTGCAATTTTTTATGATTTTCTTTTAAATATGTCTATATGTATTTTATTTAAAAAAAATCTGTATTAGTTTGTTAGGCTATTTTAGTGCATCAAATTAAACTAAATAAAAATGAGAAATGTGTCCTTAGCAAATAACGGAAATGAAATGAATGTATTTTACATTATATTACTTTACTTTATTTTATGTATTTATTTATTTATTTACTTTAACTTATTTTTATTTTATGTTTAAAGGTTTTTTAGGATTTTAGTTATTTTAGTTATTTTATTTCAAGTTGTTGTTTTTGTTTTTAGCTATATGGCTGCTGTTCTTTTACACAATAAGTGTAAATGTGAATTTTAATATTTTCCATTTTATGTTGTAGTTTTAGTTAGCGCTGCTTTCCGACCATAGCCTTGCAGTGTTGAAGGTCTCAGCTTATGAATAGTAATTACATTACGTGACTGGACGCTCCAGAGCGGTTACCAAGCAACGTCAGCGCGGCCTAGTTAATATTCATGAGCTAAGCCCCTCCCCGTGGTAGTACAGCTGGTGTTGCGGACACAAAGCGCACAGTAGCGCGGCTCGAGCCTCTGTCCGTGTGTGTGTGTGTGTGTGTGTGTGTGTGTGTGTGTGTGTGTGTGTGTGTGTGTGTGTGTGTGTGTGTGTGTGTGTGTGTGTGTGTGTGTGTGTGTGTGTGTGTGTGTGTGTGTGTGTGTGTGTGTGTGTGGTCGCGCAACAAAGCGCCACATATTGCATGATGTATGAAAACTGAGCTTTACCTTGAAAATTTAAAATAGGCCTACAATTCAATGAATTATCATAGTATGCCATTTATTAGACTCGGGGAAAAAAGAAGTTTGAAATGACTTGTCAGTCAAAGTGACTTGTCAGAAAGTTTGAAGTTTGATCATCATCAAGATGAGTTAATTATGAAAAAAAGACCAGCAGAGATAGAAAACATTACATAGCCTAATTAAAAGTGTAACTCATAATACACAGTACAGCATGAACACTTGTGTCTGGAAATATCCAGACTGTGATTGCTGTACATGTTTCATAATTCACGATCGTGAGCTTCTAAAGGCGTCTAAGCTAACGTGAGATCAAACACACCCTCATACACACACACACACGTAACCTGAATTCACATCCTCAACATCACACATCTTTAGTATTGACCCTCCGATGATCAATGATGATCTGGGCGGATCAGACACGCGCTCGATCGGTCAAAATGAGAATGATGAAGGATATTGAGACGATTATTAATGTCTGCTACATCTGACTGTCTCCTGATCAGGGCAATCGGTCACAAAACCTGTTCGTCCCGCCTTAACTGGCCCGCGTACTTCTGCTGAACCCACCACACATGCTATAATCCATGCACAAAAATAAATTTTATATAAACTTGAAGCTTTATTTGAGATATGCAATTTATTGTGATTTAGACAAGAGAAATGTACATTCAACAAATGCGCTGTTTCTGTGGTGGATGCTGGAGGCGGCTTCACGGAGCAGCGCGTGGCGTTCTCGCGGAGCCCGAGGCGCGTTCTCGCGGAGTCCAGAACTTCTGGTCCCTTCAGAATGAAGCGCGCTTTCCGCCTTCTCCGCCTCTTTGAATGCTTGCATGAGATTTCAAAACGACACGAGCCTGAGATTCCTCGCGGTGTTGCGCAAAGCCAAATGAAGGATACCAGCGGAGCTGGGAAGGGCTGACTGTTATTTGGGGAGGGAGACGCGATCAGCTATTCACGGGGGACTGAGATAACGCGCTGGGCGATCGCGCTCTGTTCTGGATGTTAACGGGTTTGACAGCGTGTGCTGACTGTCTGTCTAAGCAGAAAGGATGCGGTTGAAGTGACACATGTTGTGTTTAGAATAAGGACACATGCAGTCGCGAAATCGATGCACGTTTGTGCGAGAAACTTATTTATCCATACTCCGGCGTAACGCGCGAAACCCCCACGCGCAATGCTCGTGTGTGTGTGTGTTTATGGACGAAACACGCGTTCACAGTCAGGTTGCAACAGATTTCAGTGTGATACACCTTTAAAGGAAACATGCAGATTGCCCCTATATGGACGCATTACTCCCATCATTCCAGTGATCAGGGTTGTGCAATACTGAACGAAGTTCGGCATTAAAATATAATAATATATGCTATTTGTGTACACATATGTAGAAAATGCACACTGGACATAATAATATATGCAATGCAAATAATATCATGTCTGAAATTTCATGTCACATTTCATGTCTGAAACGCTTTCCGCATAAATCAGCACAAAGTCGAACATGCATCTGCTTTTGTGCTTTTTTCATTTTGAACTAAAAGTGTCTATTGTTCGTTATTTATTCTGGTAATGTCCATCGTCGTGCCGCGCGAGAGCTGGACGGTGTCTGACAGAGAGCCAGGGGTCTCTGGGCTCTTTTATATGAGAGGTTGGGCTCCATATAGGTCGGGCTTTGCATATGTGTAATCAAACCAATGAGAATCCCCTGCGCGTCTGGCACACGGCAGAGCAACAAACTCTAGGAAGAGGAGACGCGTAATTTAGGGGGTGTATCCCTTGTTTAAGACGCTGTTATGGCAAAGCCAATCGCCAGATGTTTGTGTTCCTCACTCAGATTTTGAGACTAAGCAGAACGCCGGGTTACTACGCGGAGGCTGATTCGCGTATCCAAGCCGAAGTATCGCGCTCTCGCCCGCTTTACGCACAGGATTACGGCCGTTTGCTCGTCTGTTCCGCGGAACCGCAACGTTTTCTCTGTCATTCTTTAACAGGCTGAAGGAAATGGCAAAGGAGAGAAGAGCTCGCCTGGGAGAGCGCAGAGGAAACCAGAGCTGAATGGCAGGATGCAGGCGACCTGAAGACGCACGAAACCCCGCATTTCTACAGCTCGCAGCGCCTTCCGAACCACAGGAATTACCCCCATACGACCCTTTAAGGATTTTCCCTTTTCTTCATTTTTTCAAATTTGTATATCATTTTCACTCGCGGAACTCTAGGAATCGAGGATGCATTGTGGATTAGTGTTGCTCCTCTTTACGGGAATCTTTCTCATCGTCAGCGCGGTTAAAAATGGTAAGTGTCACCTGGAGCGGAGTTCGCGGGTGAAACTGGAGCGACTATCTGCGGGGATTAGATGCGGGGTGGCGGTCACCTGCTCTCACCTGCCGCGGTTTCTGGCGCGTTTCTCCCGCGCTCACCTTCAGGTTGTTTTGCTTTCGACTGTACAGTAAACGCGTATTGTGGTCAAAATATATCTCATAAATATCCATTACTAATACTGATATTTACAAAATCGTGACTATATTATTTTACTTGTATATTATTATTCTTTTCAATATAATTAATTACGATGAAAATGAAAAGAAAATGTATATTTATTACATTATGTTGAAAATTTGCATACATTTTATTAAGTAATAAGTTTAAGGTTTGAATATATAACACCGTTTTATACCGTTATGCTTTAACAAAAAAAAGTTATTATAAAGTGATTTTCTGTTCGTCTAATAACTTAAAAAGTTTTGTTGCACAGACCATAATCTCGGCTAAATTCGGAGAACTACTTTATAACATTGATACAAAATATTCCTGAAAACCTGACGCATAACTGACTAATATTACGAATTACAATTATGCGTAATAATAATTTTGGGTTACACTTTATTTTAAGGTGTCATTGTTACAGTGTAATTATATATTTAAGTAATATCAATTAACAACATGTACTCACTATAGGGTTAGGGTAGGTTTAAGATTTTTAGTAAGGGTTAGTTGCGTGTAATTACGCATAATTTAATGTTATTACTATGGTAAATACATATGTAACAAGGACAGTGTAAAATGAAGTGTTACTTTAGTTGTAGCCGTGCATACGTTTAGGTAAATATAGCTATAATATGATTTATGAACCTAAGTTGTTAGGGTATTATTGAGTAGGCCATTACTGTACGAAGTCCTGTATTTTCAGCACTATTTGCGCAATCATCGGCGTGCATCGCCAAACGAAACAGTCGCATCGATTCGTGCAATAAAGTCTAAAAGGATCCGAGCGACATTTCAAGAGTGCACATGGGTTGATAAGTCATGCAGAATGTACATCCATACATAAAAATAATGATTAAATATGAAAAACGATCGACGATTATAGGATGTTGACTCTGTAAGTAATATTTCTGTGAATTTATATTTCCATGCATTAAACTTTACTGGAGCTTATTTAAAATATCAAATTCACCCAGAGATGGTTCTTTAGACACGTTGAGTTGTTTTTGTATAACTACTCTTATTTTTTATGTTGGTAAATTCGACATTAAAGCCCTGTCATATTCATGTTGAATTAATAAGGGAGTGTTTATATGTAAACATCTCTGCTGAGCCATGTGGTGCTCCGAGAGTTTGCTGATGATCAGCTGAGTAGTCGAAAGAGCAAATAAATAAAATATGGAAGAGACAAAGGTCATGCTTCCCTCCCTCCCACATAATGACATTAAATGTAGGCGAGAATATCAAGCCTTTATTTAGTGCTTAGAAATAGGTCAGAAATGACTAGAGGAGATTTCACTGATTATTTGGAGAGAAACGGCATAGTCATTCTTATGGCAAATACAGTAGTGTTATTGTATTAGATGCTTTAAAATAAACCCCGTTGACTGTGGAATGTGGAAAGCGTTACTGAAACATAAGCCACTGTTAGCAGTGTATTTTCCTATTGCTGGTTTTTCATATCTTTAAGTGTGGATTATTGGTTAGTAAACCGAGAAGGTAAGGCATGATCTTTCAGATAAACGGCTGGTTAAAAACACATCATTATGTATTGTATGTTGGTATTTTCACCATGAATGATATTCTTTTTCTCTTCTGTTCTTTCAGACAAATGTGGGGACAATATCAGAATCACTAGTGCAAATTACCTGACTTCACCCGGTTATCCGGTGTCTTACTACCCGTCTCAGAAATGCATATGGGTGATTACAGCTCCAGGGCCAAACCAGAGGATTTTGATCAACTTCAACCCACACTTTGACCTGGAAGACAGAGAGTGCAAGTAAGTGCTCAGTGCTCAGTATTTGGTGTGGAAGTGCGCCACCTGCTGGAGATGTGGATTTGGTTTCTTTCAGTGCTGATTCCATTCAGAGAGCTCAGTTAAAGTCAACACTTGTATGCTTGTGTGTTGCAGTATCTTTTTACACAGTGTCTTGACAGTTTTGGTAGACTTAGGTTGTTTTAAATGTGCTTTATACACTCTCAGAAAAAAAGGTACAGTGCTGTCACTGGGGTGGTACCCTAAGGTACAAAAGGTACATCTTTGTACCTTACTCACCCCTAAATGGTACATATCAGTGCTTTAAGAGTGTGTGTTAGTACCTTAATGGTACATATCAGTACTTTAAGAGTGTGTGTTAGTACCTTAATGCTACATATCAGTACTTTAAGAGTGTGTATTAATACCTTAAAGGTACATATCAGTACTTAAAGAGTGTGTGTTAGTACCTTAATGGTACATATCAGTACTTTAAGAGTGTGTGTTAGTACCTTAAAGGTACATATCAGTACTTTAAGAGTGTGTGTTAGTACCTTAAAGGTACATATCAGTACTTTAAGAGTGTGTGTTAGTACCTTAAAGATACATATCAGTACTTTAAGAGTGTGTGTTAGTACCTTAATGGTACATATCAGTACTTTAAGAGTGTGTATTAATACCTTAAAGGTACATATCAGTACTTAAAGAGTGTGTGTTAGTACCTTAATGGTACATATCAGTACTTTAAGAGTGTGTGTTAGTACCTTAAAGGTACATATCAGTACTTTAAGAGTGTGTGTTAGTACCTTAATGGTACATATCAGTGCTTTAAGAGTGTGTGTTAGTACCTTAATGGTACATATCAGTACTTTAAGAGTGTGTGTTAGTACCTTAATGCTACATATCAGTACTTTAAGAGTGTGTATTAATACCTTAAAGGTACATATCAGTACTTAAAGAGTGTGTGTTAGTACCTTAATGGTACATATCAGTACTTTAAGAGTGTGTGTTAGTACCTTAAAGGTACATATCAGTACTTTAAGAGTGTGTGTTAGTACCTTAAAGGTACATATCAGTACTTTAAGAGTGTGTGTTAGTACCTTAAAGATACATATCAGTACTTTAAGAGTGTGTGTTAGTACCTTAATGGTACATATCAGTACTTTAAGAGTGTGTGTTAGTACCTTAAAGGTACATATCAGTACCTTTTTGGTTTTCTACCTTAGGGTACCGCTTCAGTGACAGCAATGTACCTTTTTTTTCTGACAGTGTAAATAAACATTGTATTGTATTTTGCCCTGCCCAAAGGTAAAAAGCTATCCCCATTCAACAGTTCACATGTGGTTTGGTCGGTGCAGCTTGTTTCCACCGTCTTCTCTCGCTCGTTCTCCTTCTCTTTCTTTTTCTCGTTCCGTCTGTTTCCTTTGTTTGTGCTGGCGGGTCTGAGGCACGTCATTGTGCTGTCAGAGAGTGGCCGACTCTGTTACTGTATCCCCTCCACCCAGATAGTCTTCCGCCTGGAGTCCTTTGTTTTCACTGAATGCCTCGTATTAATGGCACCGTTTATCAGGATCTTTACCTTTTTATGGCTCTGTAAACCTACAGAGATTTACAGCCCCAGATGACCCCGCACTGTCTGCTCATAGGGGGTCCGTCTCTTCTGAGAGTTCAGGTTTCGCTGCCCAGAAACGAGCAGACCCCCTGCCAGCCACACACACACACACACACACACACACACACACACACACACACACACACACACACACACACACACACACACACACACACACACACACACACACACACACACACACACACACACAATCTCCAACCAGGGGATACTTAGAGGGAATGGAGTGTGGATACACACATGGTGAGAACATAATGAGCCCACCTAATGAAATTATCCAGCAATGGTTTGTCTGTGTACGGACAAGTCAAGTTAAAGAATTGCAAGTTTAGCTCCCGAGGCAGTCAGTGGATATAAATGAGTTAAACGTGAGCTCTTTAAAGCGTGCTGGATTATGAAGTACTTCGAAAAAGACGTTATAATCAAAATTTTGGATTATGGATTCCTTCCGACTTGCACACAAACTGGATACTAGTCTTAGACGGACTGTCTGATGCATATGGCACACTTATCTGGAAACACTTTAGGGGTTTAGAAGTCGTCATCCGATTGGTTGAATTCTACAGGATGTCCGCGAGATGTGTGTGTTGCGTTCTTTAACGGTCCGCCTGGAAACAAATGATGCCAAACTCCCTCGTGGAAAACTTGCACAACGTTCTTGAATTAATCCTTAATCGGTCTGTCATTGTAGGGATATCAACTTTACATTTCCATGCCCCTAAACATGACACGGATCAAAACGAACTGTGATTGTTTGCGTTATATGTCAGTCAAACGTCCTCTTAGATGGTCCTTCAATGAAAGCTGCGATGGACCCACCGTCAGTCAGAAGGTCTGGCTACGAGAGACTAACTGGATAGCTTTAATTTTCTCATTTTGTCCATGATTCAATAGCGCTTTATTCCAAAAGTCTTCAAAATCTATCAAAATCTAACTTTCTCCACCTCTAAAACTAATCATCATCAATGCCAGTTATTTTTAGCCCCTCCCATCAAATCATCTGGATTGCAAATGTCATTTTTTTCTAAATTCGAGTGACTTCAACTTTATTTAGGATTACGAAGTCATTCGGAAAAGACGTTATAATCCAAATGTAGGATTATGGAGTCCTTCTGACTTCACGAAAACTGGAAACTAGCTTCATTTTTGCCTTCGTGTCCATGACTGAATAGTGCTTTATTCCAAAAGTCTTCGAAATCAATCAAAATATAACTTGCTCCGCCTCTAAAACAAATTCCTTTTTGACTGACATCATCAATGCCAGCTATCTTTAGCCCCGCCCATCCAATCGCCTGGATTGCGAAGCCATTCGAGTGGCTTCAACCTTATTTAAGATTATGAAGTTTTCCCGAAAAGACGTTAGAATCAAAATGTAGGATTATGGAGTCCTTCTGTCTTTACACAAATTGGATACTAGCGTCATTTTTCTCAATTTGTACATGATTCGATAGTGCTTTATTCCAAAAGTATCAAAATATAACTTGCTCCGCCTCTTAAACGAATCCTCATCAATGCCAGTTATTTTTAGCCCCTTCCATCAAATCGTCTGGATTGCAAATCCCATTTTTAAAAAGAAAAAAATTCAAATGTGGCTTCACCCGTTACTTAAAAATGCTCTTTGTAGCATTTGCCAAATGTCCATGCTTGGTTTTGCATTATGTCTTTGCCTGTGGTTCGCGGTTCATAAAATAGCAGAATAGTTATGTTAAGTGCTAACTTGAAGACACACTCATGCCCTCGTGCTGTGTTTTCTGCGGGATTTCTGCTCCAGGGCTTTAACCTTATCCTAAAACGTGCTGCGGTTATATTTCCCCTCCGAGGCAACATATGCCGCTCACTGGGGTTCAGTACCAGTCTGTAATCTTTCCACTTCAATCTATCATTTTAAATAGTGGAGAACGGCCATTCAAAGTTGTTTAGTAATTTCGGTTGTGTGATTGGCTGAAAGTTATGAGCGACACCCCCCGCCACCCCAATCTCTAATTCAATTCTGAGAGCAGATAGACATCTGTTTGGTGGATCTGGTTTCTGTAGATTAGGGGGTGTTTTCTTGACTCCCAGATTCAGCTGGACACACATTAAGGGACTCTTGCATAATGGAAACTGTTGATGGCCGAAATGGCTTCTTTATCAGATGGACTGCCGAGCGAGGGAAGCTACAACACACGCTTCAATGCGCCGCTCGCAATCTAATTAGCAACAAATGGAACGCACATGCTCAGCATAACATGTCCGTTATCAACAAAGCAAACAAGAAATGCTTCATGTCCACTTGTGAAAAAAACAGCTGCCGGATCAGAGTCGACACTGGGTGAGGATGAGGATGAGGATGTCAGGCTTTTTGTGATTGGAGCAAATGTATAGATGAAGACAGAATTTATTTGATCATATATATATACAGTCAAACTAAAACACCTTATCACATTATCACAGTTGATTCGCTACAGTTTAGAAAATGGTAATAATATATGACTCAGAGTTAAACTGTGTCAGAACAAACTCATCTCTATAATGTCAGATAACTTTGATAGAAAGGGATGTAACGGATTACAAAAAAAAAAAAATAAAGAACACAATTAGATAATACCAAGTTAGCCAAACCAATGACCAAGCAATGCTTCATTTAGTTTAGTCTGTGGTGTCAAAGGTCACTTTAGCAATTAAAGAACAAACGCTTCAGCAAAACATGCTCAGCTCAAAGTATCGGAATAATTTTGATCCCTAATCAGTTTTACTGGAAGTCACTGTGTGAAGAATTGTTGGGTATAATATGTCACAGTGGACTTTATTTTGCTCTCCTCACTTACAGAAATGGACTATAGTGTCCTGCACACACTAGTTTGGTTTGTGTTACTAAAATTATATATGTAATATTGTATTTCTTTTTTCATAAAATGACCAATTCTACTGCAAAAAAAGGATGACAGCATTGCTGAATATGTCACACTGGTGTGTTTAGTGTTATTAAAGCAGATGGACTTCAGTGAGGTCACTGTGTGCGTGTGTGTGTGTGTGTGTGTGTGTGTGTGTGTGTGTGTGTGTGTGTGTGTGTGTGTGTGTGTGTGTGTGTGTGTGTGTGTGTGTGTGTGTGTGTGTGTGTGTGTGTGTACTGTGTTGTGTCAGAGGCCGCCCTCTGCAGATAACACATTCCTCTGACAGCACTATGAATCATTGATGCGGACCAATCCGCTGACCAAACTAAAAACTGGAAACATTTCCTCCCAATTGTTAGATTCCTGTCTTGAGGCGGTGAAGGGGATGTGTTGGATGGGGAGATTGTTGAAACGTGGCAAAGGACAGAGTGTAGCTTTGCTCTCGAAAGCGGCACTATTCTTTGTACTTAGTCAGAGAATGGACAACAATGGCCAGTCGGTTCAGATTTGTGCATGTGTGCGCACTTGTGAAGTCAAGATGGCATTCAGAGAATGCTTGCTCAAGAATGGTCCCAAAGGAGGTCACTAAAAGGCCTGACTTAAGCCTGAAAGCACAGCTTTACAGTGACCAACCTTCAGCGCCGCCCTGCTGGGTCAGCCCGCAAAGTGCCACATGTCCTGCAGAGAAAGCAAATACACTCCGGGCTCGCCAAACAAACCACACATCCTGTATCTGTGTTGCTCGGAGACTTGGACAAAGCTGATTAGTCATGGAGACTCTAACAGTGATGCCTTTGATTTAGTTATGGGTTTCTTCATGGAGATGTTTTAGGTTTAATTCACATAGATGCCAGTCAGTTGCTCGGATGTCCTGCTGTTGATGTGAAACAAAGTCGTGGCTGAGAAGAGAAAGGGTGAAACAGTAGATCTCACTGGGGTTTAAAGGGTTAGTTCACCCAAAAAATTTAAATTTTCTCAGACTTACCCTAATGTCATTCGACGCCCGTAAGACCTCCGTTCATCTTCACACACAGATGAAGATATTAGTGTTGAAATCCGATGGCTCAGAAAGGCCTTCATTGACACCAATGTCATTTCCTCTCTCAAGACCCATAAAGGCACTAAAGACGTCGTTACAAAGCCCATCTCACTACAGCGGCTCTACAATCATTTTATGAAGCGATGAGAAGAGTTTTTGTGCGCAAAAACAACAACTAAATAACGACTTATATAGTGATGGGCCGATTTAAAAAACAAAGTTTCGAACCGTTATGAATCAGTGAATCGAATGATGATTCGGATCGCCACATCACGTGATTTCAGCAGTTTGACACGCGAATGAATCGATTCACTGATTCATAACGGTTCGAATCTTTGTTTTGAAATCGGCCATCACTATATAAGTCGTTATTTCGTTTTTTTGGGACAAAGCTGATTAGTCACGGAGACTCTAACAGTAGATGCCTTTGATTTAGTTATGGGTTTCTTCATAGAGATGTTTTAGGTTTAATTCACATGCCCTTCAGTTGCTCGGATGTCCTGCTGGTGATGTGAAATAAAGTCGTGACTGAGAAGAGAAAGAGTGAAACAGTAGATCTCACTGGTGTTTAAATATCAACACAGCTCTTCCAGTCTTTTGTTTGTGTGCTCCAGAGCAGCAGGGGTCCGTGGGTCTCCTCTTCCCCATTGAGAGTAGCCATACCCAGGCTGGGAATGGCCGTAACTCTCCCCGCTTCCTACAGACACCTAACGCTGGCCCTCTCCATTCCTCCACAACGAATAAACACAGAGAGAGAGATGTATGGCATGAACATTCATCAGCGGTTGTCACGGAAGGGAAAACCAAAGAAGTATGGAATGCAACGGACCTCCTTTCATCCTCCATCACGAGGGTTTTAAAAGCAGGGAATGCTTTGACCTCTGGGCAGTGGAGGAGGCTCGGCCTGACAGAGATTGTTTTAAATACTTATGGCCCCTGTTAACAAACATAAGCACGGCGATCTATTCTCAGAGGGAGGGAGGGAAGCAACCGCAGGATCAAAAGCAGTGCCGGGCCATTCGTGAGCTGTTGATGAGAGGCAGAGAGTCGAGCCTGACTCCATCCGAGCTCCTAAAACAGGTGTACCCCTCCTGTTTCGTTTCACAAAGATGCCTTTCCTTCCCTTTACGGTTGATGTGCTTTGTGTCGCAGAGCAGACAGAAAGCAGACTGCAAAGCAAGGATTTGTGCTACTGCGCTGAGCTGTTTGCTGTGTGGGGAGGTTGTTTCTTGTCCCTAGACTGCCTCTAAATCACATTTGTTCTGGCTCTGCACTGGATTCTGGGTATACAGGGAAAGAAGGCAGCAGCTGTCATATGGAGCAAGAGCAAGGTGGTGTTACTAAAGCCAGTCCAGATGGAAAATGAGGCATAAACATAGGAAAACAGACACAAAAGTGCTCACATTCTGTATTTTCATACAGGAGATTTCAAAAACCGAGTGTAATTTCTCTCCTATCATTTCGGAGATTGATTTCCCTTGGGAAGTTTAAACTGTGTGGCTCTATGGCGCTTTCAAACATTGTTCGTTTGAGAATCCTGACCAGTCTGACATACACTCTTAGAAGAAAAGGTTCGGCGCTACGTATTTGGAACCCCTAAAATGTACTATATAAAACCCTTTTTAAGGGTTCAATCAAAAGAGCCATTTAAGGTTCTTTGTAACCAGGAAAAAAATGTTAGAAGCAGTTCCACCAATTGGGGTGTTGCTATTTGTCTTTTTGACCATTGGGGAGTGTTTTTGTAAAAGCATATTTGAAGACAATCATCATTAGGCCATCTCCTTGAAAATGGCCTTTGTTGTTTGAAGAGATCTTAACAAGAGATTCAATCCGACTTTCTCTGTGAACAGTAGCAAGTTACCCGAGCTATGTTAGCAAACATTATAGCTCTGAAACAATTGTTGATGTTGTGTTCTTTATGCTCCCCGGTCATGCATTTCTCACTCTATGGTATGCATTTCTTCACCTCATTTTCACTTTGGCCCTCTAACCCTCTCACATGACACTGGCCAACTTGAGGTTGTAAAGCGTTCCGGCTAATGAGAACAATTAAATTGTGTGTATCCTTCGGCATGTGTGTGTCAGGGCAAAGGGTTTCTGCCGCTAACGCGTTTCACCTTGGCCTGTGTGTTGGAAGGACAGGCTGATTGAAAAGCTCTCTCTCTCTGTGACATCTGCTGTCCTCCCTGCTGTTCTGTCACTGGCTTGATTCATGTCCTCCTCGTTCTCTCGCTCTCTCTCTCTCTCTCTCTCTCTCTCTCTCTCTCTCTCTCTCTCTCTCTCTCTCTCTCTCTCTCTCTCTCTCTCTCTCTCTCTCTCTCTCTCTCTCAGAAAGCCTAGGCACTTCGCCACTCAGCGTGAGCTTATCTATGAGGGGAGGAGAGAGTGATGAAGTAGGGAAGTGGGGAAGAAAAGGAAGAGAGTGTTAGAAAGTGAGTAGATGACGAGGAGGAGGCAGAAGGCAGATAGGATGAAAAAAAGGGAAAAATTCAAATGCAAATCACTAGAGAAAGGAGTGAAGAGTGAGAACAATAAATTAGGAAAAAACCAAGAAGCAACCCTCCTCGCTTGTCACAGTAGAGCACAGGAGACATTACAAATCTCCAAATTCCCCCGCTGACAAAGGAACGATGAAGTTTCTAAAGAGAATTTGGCAAAGCCCTTCCTAGCTTTCCGCAGAGAACAGGTTTCCCAATATGGAAGTTTCTGTTCTCCGCTGTGAGCCGTCACAGCTCAGAAAATCCTGTTGCTCATTTCCTTTTTGTTCCAGCTCAGATGTTCTTAAGTAGATCTACAAGTTGCATGATTAAATAACAGTTTGTTTATCTCACCACTGGATAAAGATGAAAAAATATGACTTGTTGAAATTATTTAAAAAAAAGAAGGAAAGGAGATATGTTGTTATAGAATTTTTTATGTTGAAGACATCTTTGCATTTAGTCGATTAAATTTCAGTGTTAATGCACGCCTACAATTTTAAACGTAAAGGTTTCTTGTATTTATCTTGCATGCATGGGCATAAATATATATATATAGATATATTTGCCAAATAAAATGTACCATAAACTGTGAAATATCCCTAATGTCTAGCAATATGACAAACATCAGCACAGGAATCCAGAAAAAGTAAAAGTTCTCCTTGTCTAAACTGCTGTAATTGAATTATGCATTACTCATGTTAAAATGCAGTGGAACATAAATCTCTGAGTTTGTTTAGATGAAGCTCATTAGCAACAGAGCAAGATGTTTCCATGTCAAGGCCCAAATGTGGAATCCGAGAACACGCAGAGAGCGAGAGAAAGCAGTGAATGGGGGAAATTACCACTGCTCGAGCTTAGGAACCAAGAGTTAACGTTCTCAGCAAGATTAGTTTAAAGATCTGATTCAAGACAACCTGTTTTTTTAAGCTTCCCAGGAGAACATCTGAAGGGCCTAGGCTTTAATTGATGTGGTCCTGTTTGAGAGCTAATGCACCATGTCTGCACATGCTGGCCTTGTTTAGTTTGCCGCCAGAGCCACAAATGGCCCTTTATTTTTGATTGATGGGGCTCCCGTCCAGTTATGGTTCAGCCCACACCGCTCTGAGCTTAAGGGACCAGTTGGATGGGGATTTGGGTTTGATAAGGTTCAGCTCCACTTGGGCCCCACGCTAAGATGGCAAAAAAAAAAAAAAAAGTGCATTTAGGCTGTGAGATCTCATTCTCTTTCGTTCGCTCTAGTTTGAGTGTAGCCGAAGGCTGTCCTCCTTTGTTTTCTCTACGACAGTGTTGGTAGTAAGTTTGATGGCTGGAAAGAGACAGTGATGAATGGGGCAAAGCCTCTCTGATTGAGTTGAGGCTGTTCACACTCCGCTTGTTTGCTTTTCTCTTGGTCTTGTCTTTCCGAGGATTGGTGTTCGTTTTAGGGGGGTTGATTGTGTGCGAATGTGGTATTTTTCTCACACTATAATTTGCCATTAAATAGCACGTCTCAAAAGCTGCATACTGACCTGTGAGTAAATCAACCCCTTAGTGGGATGTCCGTGGTCTTGTAATGCTTCAGACTCAATGCCAGCTTCAGTCTGTCAGTCCCTCCTTTCCTATCCTCTCCTCCAGTTTCCAGCAGGTCCGGTGGTCAAAGCATGCATACTGAGCTAATTATCTTTCACGAGGTCTCCAAGTTGGCAGCGGCAGTGTGGGCTTATGAATGGAGAGGTCGTTTTACCCTCCAAACTTTGGCATCATCTTTGGCATCGGCGCTTTGATCAAACTGCAACACGACAAGACACCACACATATGCGTGCACACACTTTGACACGAGCACATTGCCCGGGCCACAACACAATGTACTGGCATTGCAATAGAAAGAAAACAACACACCACCTGTTTGCCTCAGTGTGTGCCCTCTAGAGTGTGTAATTCTTGATTTCTGAATTATTGAACTCGATTCCCTTTCTGAAGAGAACAGATACCCTGTTGGGAAAGGCAAGCGATAAAGTGAGAATGTATGTGATAGGGAAAAAGGACACCTGAAGAATAAGGAAACTGGTCAGTATGTTTAAACGAATGTCAGAGAATTTACAAAGC
The DNA here is from genome assembly GCF_024679245.1 of Pseudorasbora parva. NCBI lineage: Eukaryota > Metazoa > Chordata > Actinopteri > Cypriniformes > Gobionidae > Pseudorasbora > Pseudorasbora parva. Next base: position 34,848,201 of record NC_090195.1, read on the forward strand.
AAATATTTATCTTTTGTTCTCATTCTTCTACTTACGCAATCGACAATCAGCATCTGAAGGGTGTGTGTGTCTAATTCCCTGAGTCCCTGTTGACCATGACCCTGTTTCCATGAGATATGATGCAGCATTTTCTATCTATTCCCAGCCCCTATCTGCCGCCATCATTGTACGAGCCTGCATGAAGCATTTACATTTATGTATTTAGTAGACGTTTTTATCCAAAACGATAAAATGAAGCTTGGTTTATACTCGACGTGTTCGCTCCAGTGTGAAGGTGGCGTCATTGCAGAGTAGGCGGTAGTGTGTGTTGAGAGCACAAGACCCCATTTCACTTGGCGGTGTAAAAAGCAAATTTTGTAACTTTGCGCGCTGCTCCACATCCTAAGATGCACGACTTTGAGGCGAATCTAACCGAGTAAAATGTCTCATCACACCGGGACCACGTTTGCGTGTCTAAATTAGCTGCTTATGTTTAAAAATTGAGCCTATGAGAAAGCAGAAATTGGCCTTTTTAATGAAAATAAAGATCTATGTTTAATAAAAATGATCACGAAACTAAATGAAACTTTTTAGGAAAATTTGCAAATATTTAAGAAATCGTCAATTTAGTTGTATGTTCTCCTATCCATGTTTTGTTCTAATGCCACAAGTAATAATCTCAAAGTTTACTGGGTTTTACACGGTTCTTTTGCAGTGTTTTTGCTGAAGTGTACTAAAATAAACACCTTCACGTGTGTACCTTACTTCTTCTCACCGCTGATGTTTCCTGATGTTTTATAGAACAATTCGAGTCACCCTCTGTCGTTTCAAAGAATAGTACAACAGCAAGTGTGTTAAACGGCTCGTCTGTTTGGGGAGGAGCGGCGCAGTCAGCGGAGGCTCACGCTGCGGAGCCAGGCCAAAGTATAAACAAAGCTTGAGGAGGAAGACAAGGGGGTGAAGGGAAGAAGAGGAGAGGGGACAAGACACGCAAGGAAAACAAGTTAATTGAATTACTCTCAGTGCAGTTATAACCACAGTTTCCCTCTGAAAGACAGAATGAGCTGGACATTATGTGGAAACTTCAAGTGACCCAGGACATAGCCCAGTGGGACCTCGTGCTCTCATCTATGCATATTCTCTCTCTCTCTCTTTCTCTGATGGACGCCACCCACTGCTTTACCTCTAGTTGACCTCCCTCAGCATTCTGTTCATTGCCAGCCAGAGAGCCCTTATTAGACTGCAGTATGTAGATGGGCCAGATTAAGCATGGTCTTGTTTTCTTTATGTAAGCTCGTTTTCTCGTACTGTACGTCAACAGTCATCAGTTGTGTCTGATCTTAACCCTTCTCAGAAAGGCAGTAGGTCACATCTTTATCATCAGCTTATTCTGGCCATGCTAAATTGGATTTGTGGGTTATTTTATTTAATAATGCTCTTAGATATACAGCTGTTAACTGTCTTTTCCTTTTTTCTTTGTTTTCTTTTTTTTTGCTGTCGGAGTAGTGCTCCGTCAGACATTCTAACCTGCAGGATCTTTTTCTAAATAATTAGTATTAGTAATTGTATTTAGCATATCAATAGTATTACCTTTAAGCTGACCCTGTTTCTCTTTGCACATAGTAGGAATGAATTTAGCCCTCATTAGCGGAGAGACTCTTCTGTCACGAACCCTGCAGAATCAGTGTCGGCCCAAAGGTGGGAGACACCGGGGTTACCGGGGATTGCATAGTATTTTTAATGGAAAACCGTGCACATCTGCCCTCTGACCCCAAACCAGCCACCTCCTCCCCTCATACTCAAGCCACGTCCTTTTCTATAGCTTGACTTTTCATCTTCTTAACCATGGACCCTTCTCCAGAGGGCAGTGGCCACTCTGGCTCAGTAATAATACCCCCTATCAGATGTCAAGGTGGGACAAATGGTGGCTATTCTCTTAGTAATGGCCAGTGAAATGGGCTCCTGACAGAGAACGAATGAAGACCTGTGTCCCTTGTACACCATATAGTGCAATTTCTTTTTCCATTGTCCTATTCATGGACTGGATTTTTGTTCTCGTTTTCTCTCCAATGTACAACAACAGTATTTATATATGATGTATTTCATATTGCTAGACAGTAGGGATATTTCACATATTTCAAGTGCTTTGGCACGATCGCGATTATTTGCAGTATGAGCAAAATTTAATAATGAATTCAAAAGTGCTGCTATATGAACAAAAGTGCTGCTATATGAACAAAAGTGCTGCTATATGAACAAAAGTGCTGCTATATGAACAAAAGTGCTGCTATATGAACAAAAGTGCTGCTATATGAACAAAAGTGCTGCTATATGAACAAAAGTGCAATAACATATGGTTTGCAAACACTTTAAACAAATAAGGTGCTTTTTACAGCAGTTAAAAGTTAGCGCGAGCCTCAGCGCGACTTGTTAACATACCGGAGACAGAGATACACTCATCAATCGCTGTTTACATTGAATATAATAATAATAACAACAACAAAATCTGAATCATTCTCGCGTTTCTGGTTCAGACAAAAAATGTCAAGCCCTTGGCTTACAGACAGCCCTGTATTCTCCTGACCAATGGTTTGTCTGTGTGTGTATTCAGAGGCAGTGAGCAACGGCCTTTCAATATACCGGTAATAATAAATAACTACATTAATGTGCAATAAAATATTGTATTTTTAGCTGAATTCTGTATGATCATCTAATATTATTTAGCACTCTAATGGTTTAGCTTCAGATTGAACATCAACTCAAGTGACGAACCAACAAAACATAAGCACTCGTGTTCACCTAGCTGTATGGTTATACATTTTGCACATTTTTGTGAAAGTCCACAGTTAAATTTCAATCTCCAGTAATAACAACGCTTAACTCTTGGCCAGTTCAGAACTTATTTTTACCTAAATTGCAGCAAGTTTGCAGCAGCTTCCTTCATGCCATTGCTACACCGAGACTAAATCTCGGAGGTAAAATTAAGCCAATTTAGTGCAGTTCCTCATCACATCCTGTCAGTGGAGGATTCACAGATATCCATCCTGCCCTGCTGGCTGATGACAGAACTTCCTCAAGCTCCTTCAGCTGTGTTTATATTGGATCATTTGGGAATTGTACATTAGCGAAGAAGTGTGGCACTCTGATGTAGCCTAACTGAGCTCTATGCCGCGGCTTGCTTTAGTGTACGCGTTTCACTTAATCAGTAAATGCATATTAGCCATTTTGCCCCCTGGGCAGAACTCTAATTAATTGCTCTTGCTCTTTCCTGCAACGAGAACAGGATGTGAGTTTCTAATAGGGGCATTTTATGGTCTAATATGCCTTCTGTGTTTCTTCGAATTCTAAACTATAATGCTTTCTGTTTTCCAGCAAAATTGCTCTAATGGATAATGACAGATGACGGATTGAAGAGAAACAGGATTGTTTGCTGACGTGCACCATTGTAGAGGGGAATTAATAATGTAGTGGTAGCACAGTGCCCTCTTTGTCTTGTGGCCCTCTCTGCTTTTCCCAGACAAAGATTAACATTCAACAATTTTGGATTTGGTTAAGAGGAAGGACAAGCAATGGATAGCTTGTTAAATGTGATTCTTCTTGTATCGTGTATTCGTTCTCAGATTTTACTGCTACCTCTTTCATCTGGTTATTTGCCTATTAAAGACTGCAAACTGTTAGTACTGCAGTACGCAATAATTCCCTCAAAATATGGGAATTCATGTGATTGTTGGGAATATGCGTCTCCCCGAACAGCCTAATTAGCAGTGCTAATGAAAGCGGACACGCTAAATCCATCAATGTTAATCATAATTGCCATTTATGAAAGCGTGCGGCGAGGTCTCCTGCACCGCACCCATTCAAAATAAATTAGCATCTAAAAATATGTCTCAAAGATTAAGCATGATGCTCAAGACCTCTCTGCGATTGTGGCTACTGGGGCTGGGTTGATGTAATTTACTCTCACAGAATTGAAAAGTATTGAACCGCTTGACATGTCCACACCCTTGGCCAGCCCCGCTCCACATGTGCTCTGTGCCACCCATTTCTAAATGGCGCTGCTTTAATCATTTGTGTTTAGGAAGGAAGGTTAAACCGCTGGATGATTGCTTGGATAGACACATCAGTCACTGGGGAACATGATTTGCACAGGCTTTTAAATTATGTTCTGGTTATTCTGATGTTATTGATGAATTTGAGAAAGTCTTTTTTATGTCAACAGCACACATGCAGCGTGTAACGGTACCTTCACACCCAAACTTAATTTGTAATTTTTTTCAACCTGGTCTCATTGGCAAAGCATACCTCTGGCAACGTTTTCGCAAACCACAAAATACGTACCAATACGTACATATCACTGCAGTTTCCAACAGAAATGAACACTAGAGGCAGTAAAACAGTAAGCCTTGTTTTTTTTTTTTTTACCATAGTCCATGATTTGTAAACAAACACATTTTGGAGTTTGCGTCACTTAAAGGTGCACTATGTAGTATTTTTGCAGTATAACCACTAGGCCAGTGTTATATATTTTGTTCAGTTGAGTACTTACAATATCCTAAATGTTTCCAACTATTTGTAAATTGTGAGAAAACTGCTATTTTAACCAAGGACCGGGACATTTCAGCATTGCGTTTGAGTGAGTCACCTGTTAATCGCGTCATATCTGCGCTACCCTCGGTTTTATTCTGCAGAAGCGCTTTACTCTTAGCAGTGTTAACATGTCACAGCAGCGCCGAATGCAACGCACAGAGTAACGTCATAACATCATTTTAAACACACTTAAATGTATCTAATATGATAAACAGAGCTGCATTACCTTATAATCATAACCGGAAACGCAGAAGTGCAGAAGTTATCCCGTCATAATAAAAGTCCCGGTGTTCACGAGCTGTGTGTGTGTGTAACAATCGTTCCAGCAGCCGTGTTCAGCTCCACAACACTCGCTCCTACTCTGCTTCTCTACAGTAACGTTAATAACCGCATCCATGAACATGATTTCTGCCCGAGTCCTATTTTCCACCGGCTGTGAGGTGAAGACCACATGTCCCAAGATGCTGCGCTCACACTTTGCGTCATCAAACTACGCCTTTGTTTTGAATAGTGGACGGAAAGTTGCATAGTGCACCTTTAACCAGCTCCATATGTTCGGCTTTTCTGACATACCAAGCTTGCTCGATAGCTCAGCTGGTACAGATTTGTATTTGCAATGCAATGCAATCCCAAAAGTTTGGGAACGAATCCCATGAAAAACGAGTCATGATAAAAGAGCTCAAAGACGAGTTCAAAACACAAGCTAAAATGACATGGATACAATTTTATGCTTTTGTTAACACTATCGGGTAGGTCTAGGATTTGGTGTGAGTGTACGTTAAAAAACCAACGTAACAAAACATGCCAGATACACACATATCGGTTCTGGAAAAAAAAAACTAAGGTTTTAGCGCCACCCTGTGGACATTTCACTCTGAAACTGTCGTGATATGTACGTATTGGTACGTATTTTGGGCTTTGCAAAAACGTTGCCACAGGTATGTTTTTCCAGTGAGACCAGGCTGATTTTTTCTTTTGAATAAGCTATGTTCAATTCTCTTGAGACAAAAACAGTTTTTAACCATTGGTTGCTCATAGAACCGACCAGTCTCAACCAGTCATTTCAAAGGGATAGTAAAAAAATTAAATAAACAAAAGCAACCATAAGCCGTAGCCATAGCCTGGAGTCATGTCCCCGCCCTCTACACTCTTCAACAGTCACATGTAAACTAATAACTCCATCGGGGAGTGTTTTCATTCTCTGTACTGCTGTTCCGGACTCTGGTCCCAACCCCAACTCTTTTTTTTCAGCTGTTTTACCAGCATTTTGAGTGACAGCAGAGTGGTTATTATCGTTCCAAATGCAGCTCGCGGCTGCAGGAGCCCATTACAGTAGGCTTGGTTAACGCTTGTCACATACTATAGAGAATGGTAGACAGTTTTGGTGAGCGAGCTGCTACCTTGTCCCCTAAAGGCTTGAGCTGTTAAAACAGAAAAAAAAATCCAGCTTGCTTCGTGGAAATGTTAACCTTGTTCGGCATGGGTGTGTAAGTGAAAGTATGTTGGTGATGTTTGGGTCAGAGTCGCCCCCAGTTTACAGCTCTTCATGTTTGCACTTTTTTTAGGACAATGACGACTCGTACAGTCCCTCAGCCTTCTCTATCTCAATGGAAAATATGAGAAAAGAGTGATTGTTTTGAAAAGGGCACATCGAACTT